>NW_026288602.1:37500-87500 GCF_023373465.1 Oncorhynchus keta
CTGCAGTAAAGGCTGGGATTAATTATATATATATTTATATATATCTTATCCTATATATATACAGGATAAAACACATCACGACAAGAGAGAGACCATAACACTACATTAAGAGTTACCTTAGGCAACAACACAGCATGGTAGCAACACATGAAAAAAAAACAGCATGGTAGCAACACAACATGACAACAACATGGCAGCAACACAACATGACAACAACATGGTAGCAACACAACATGACAACAACATGGTAGCAACACAACATGACAACAACATGACAACAACATGGTAGCAACACAACATGACAACATGGTAGCAACACAACATGACAACAACATGGTAGCAACACAACATGACAACAACATGACAACAACATGGTAGCAACACAACATGACAACAACATGGTAGCAACACAACATGACAACAACATGGTAGCAACACAACATGACAACAACATGGCAGCAACACAACATGACAGCAACATGGTATCAACTCAACATGACAACAACATGGTATCAACTCAACATGACAACAACATGGTATCAACACAACATGACAACAACATGGTATCAACACAACATGACAACAACATGGTATCAACACAACATGACAACAACATGACAACAATATGTAGCAACACAACATGTATCAACAAAACATGAACTCAACATGGAAGCAGCACAAAACATGGTACAAACATTATTGTTCCCAGACTACAGCACAAAGGACAAGAAGGTCGACACAACAATACATCACGCAAAGTAGTCACAACTGTCAGTAAGAGTGTCCATGATGGAGTCTCTGAATGAAGAGATTGAGATAAAACTGTCCAGTTTGAGTGTTTTTTGCAACGAGCGACCCAGGGATGTGTGTGGTTTGGGGACATTTAACAGAATGTGACTGGCTGAATGGGTGTTGTATGTGGTATAGAGAGCAGTGATGTGTCCTATAAGGAGCATTGGTGGCAAACCTGATGGCCGCATGGTAAAGAACATCTAGCCGCTCGAGAGCCGCCCTTACCTGCCGATCTATAAATCACGTCTCCGTAGTCTAGCGTAGATAGGATGGTCATCTGAATCACAGTTTGGCAGCTGGGGTAAAGAGAGGAAACCAAGTCTAGATGTAACCTTAGCCTGCAGTTTTGATATGTGCTGAGAGAAGGACAGTGTACCGTCTAGCCATACTCCCAAGTACTTGTATGAGGTGACTACCTCAAGCTCTAAACCCTCAGAGGTAGTAATAACACCTGTGGGGAGAGGGGAATTATTCTTACCAAACCACATGACCTTTGTTTTGGAGGTGTTCAGAACAAGGTTAAGGGCAGAGAAAGCTTGTTGGACACTAAGAAAGCTTTGTTGTAGAGCGTTTAACACAAAATCAGAGGAGGGGCCCGCTGAGTATAAGACTGTATCATCTGCATATGAATGGATGGATGAGAGCTTCCTAATGCCTGAGCTATGTTGTTGATGTAAGTTGAGAAGAGTGTGGGGGTTAGGATTGAGCCTTGGGGTACTCCCTTGGTGACAGGCAGTGGCTGACACAGCAGATGTTCTGACCTTATACACCGCGCTCTTTGAGAGAGGTAGTTAGCAAACCAGACCAAACATCCTTCAGAGACACCGATACTCCTTAGCTGGCACACAAGAAGGGAATGGTCTACCGTGTCAAAAGCATTGGCCAAGTCAATAAAAATAACAGCACAGCATTGCTTAGAATCAAAGGCAAGGACATTTAAGGTTGCAGAGACACATCCACAACCTGAGAAGAAACCAGATTACATACCAGAGAGAATACTGTAGACATTAAGAAACCAGTCAGGTGATTATTCCATAACCACACATCCACAACCTGAGAGGAAACCAGATTCCATACCAGAGAGTAACTATAGACATCAAGAAAGCCAGTCAGTTGATTATTGACAAGTTGTTCCAACACTTTGATAAACAAGGGAAAATAGAAATAGGCCTGTAACAGTTAGGATCAGCTTGATCTCTCCCTTTAAATAAAGGACCCACTGTAGTTGCCTTCCAAGCAATGGTAACCTCCCCAGAAAGGAGAGACAGGTTTAAAAGGTCAGAGATAGGGCTTGGTGATGATAGGGGCAGCAACCTTAACGAAGAAAGGGTCTAAACCATCTGACACAGATGTTTTTTAGGGTCAAGTTTAAGGAGATCCGTTAGTACCTCGGACTCAGTGACCGCCTGCAGGGAGAAACGTTGTAGCGGGGCAGGAGAAAAAGAGGGAGGAGCATCGGGGGTAGTCGCATTAGAAGGGAAAAAGAGGGAGGAGCATCGGGGCTAGTCGCATTAGAAGGGAAAAAGAGGGAGGAGCATCGGGGATAGTCGCATTAGAAGGGAAAAAGAGGGAGGAGCATCGGGGCTAGTCGCATTAGAAGGGAAAAAGAGGGAGGAGCATCGGGGCTAGTCGCATTAGAAGGGAAAAAGAGGGAGGAGCATCGGGGATAGTCGCATTAGAAGGGAAAAAGAGGGAGGAGCATCGGGGATAGTCGCATTAGAAGGGAAAAAGAGGGAGGAGCATCGGGGCTAGTCGCATTAGAAGGGGTGGGAGATGAGGAAATGTTGGACGGGCAAGGAGGCGTGGCTGAGTCAAATAGGAATCCCGACTTAAGGAAGTGAGCTCAGCCATGTGCTCCTTGTCAGTAACAACCACATCATCAACATTAATAACCTGTTATGGCTGCGATATCCCGTACCAGGGACCAACATCAGGGGAAAGTTCAGAGATTGACAACTAAAAATACAACTTCGTAACATTAAACATTCTTGAAAATGCAAGTGTCTTACACCCTTCAAAAGATTAGAATCTTGGTAATAAAAACTATGTTTTCCAATTTAAAATAGCTATTGCAGAGAACAAATCCCATTTTTGTTTGAGAAGAGCAATCAACAACATAAACATTTCTGCTATGAGTGTGGTGGGGGTACCTGTACCAGACAGGGGGAGACAGACCAGGGCAGACAGTGAACAGAGAGGGGTGAGTGTGGTGGGGGTACCTGTACCAGACAGGGGGAGACAGACCAGGGCAGACAGTGAACAGAGAGGGGTGAGTGTGGTGTGGGTACCTGTACCAGACAGGGGGAGACAGACCAGGGCAGACGGTGAACAGAGAGGGGTGAGTGTGGTGTGGGTACCTGTACCAGACAGGGGGAGACAGACCAGGGTAGACAGTGAACAGAGAGGGGTGAGTGTGGTGTGGGTACCTGTACCAGACAGGGGGAGACAGACCAGGGCAGACAGTGAACAGAGAGGGGTGAGTGTGGTGTGGGTACCTGTACCAGACAGGGGGAGACAGACCAGGGTAGACGGTGAACAGAGAGGGGTGAGTGTGGTGTGGGTACCTGTACCAGACAGGGGGAGACAGACCAGGGCAGACAGTGAACAGAGAGGGGTGAGTGTGGTGGGGGTACCTGTACCAGACAGGGGGAGACAGACCAGGGCAGACAGTGAACAGAGAGGGGTGGAGTGTGGTGTGGGTACCTGTACCAGACAGGGGAGACAGACCAGGGTAGACAGTGAACAGAGAGGGGTGAGTGTGGTGGGGGTACCTGTACCAGACAGGGGGAGACAGACCAGGGCAGACAGTGAACAGAGAGGGGGGAGTGTGGTGGGGGTACCTGTACCAGACAGGGGGAGACAGACCAGGGTAGACAGTGAACAGAGAGGGGTGAGTGTGGTGTGGGTACCTGTACCAGACCAGGGCAGACAGTGAACAGAGAGGGGTGAGTGTGGTGGGGGTACCTGTACCAGACAGGGGGAGACAGACCAGGGTAGACAGTGAACAGAGAGGGTGGAGTGTAGTGGGGGTACCTGTACCAGACAGGGGGAGACAGACCAGGGCAGACAGTGAACAGAGAGGGGTGAGTGTGGTGGGGGTACCTGTACCAGACAGGGGGAGACAGACCAGGGCAGACAGTGAACAGAGAGGGTGGAGTGGTGGGGGTACCTGTACCAGACAGGGGGAGACAGACCAGGGCAGACAGTGAACAGAGAGGGGTGAGTGTGGTGTGGGTACCTGTACCAGACAGGGGGAGACAGACCAGGGCAGACAGTAAACAGAGAGGGTGGAGTGTGGTGGGGGTACCTGTACCAGACAGGGGGAGACAGACCAGGGCAGACAGTAAACAGAGAGGGTGGAGTGTGGTGGGGGTACCTGTACCAGACAGGGGGAGACAGACCAGGGCAGACAGTGAACAGAGAGGGGTGAGTGTGGTGTGGGTACCTGTACCAGACAGGGGGAGACAGACCAGGGCAGACAGTGAACAGAGAGGGGTGAGTGTGGTGGGGGTACCTGTACCAGACAGGGGGAGACAGACCAGGGCAGACAGTGAACAGAGAGGGGGGAGTGTGGTGGGGGTACCTGTACCAGACAGGGGGAGACAGACCAGGGCAGACAGTGACCAGAGAGGGTGGAGTGTGGTGGGGGTACCTGTACCAGACAGGGGGAGACAGACCAGGGTAGACAGTAAACAGATCATCAGGTGGAGTCCAAGCAGCAGTGACAGGAGTAGGTGTCACACCCACTTGGGAGAAGCTTTTTTCGGGAGGCAGATTCCCAACATAGCTAGCAGGTCTCTGTCTGTCTTTTCCACGTGGAAAAGGAGGTCGTTATCTCGCTATATCTCCTCAGTGTTGGTGAAAAGGAGGTCATTAGCTCGCTATGTCTTCTCAGTGTTGGTGAAAAGGAGGTCATTAGCTCGCTATATCTTCTCAGTGTTGGTGAAAAGGAGGTCATTAGCTCGCTATATCTTCTCAGTGTTGGTGAAAAGGAGGTCATTAGCTCGCTATATCTTCTCAGTGGCTTTTCAGTAGGAGTGAGAGGATGGTATTGGCTTTTCAGTAGGAGGGAGAGGATGGTATTGGCTTTTCAGTAGGAGCGAGAGGATGTTATTGGCTTTTCAGTAGGAGTGAGAGGATGGTATTGGCTTTTCAGTAGGAGGGAGAGGATGGTATTGGCTTTTCAGTAGGAGCGAGAGGATGGTATTGGCTTTTCAGTAGGAGGGAGAGGATGGTATTGGCTTTTCAGTAGGAGGGAGAGGATGGTATTGGCTTTTCAGTAGGAGTGAGAGGATGGTATTGGCTTTTCAGTAGGAGGGAGAGGATGGTATTGGCTTTTCAGTAGGAGGGAGAGGATGGTATTGGCTTTTCAGTAGGAGCGAGAGGATGGTATTGGCTTTTCAGTAGGAGCGAGAGGATGGTATTGGCTTTTCAGTAGGAGGGAGAGGATGGTATTGGCTTTTCAGTAGGAGCGAGAGGATCGTATTGGCTTTTCAGTAGGAGCGAGAGGATGGTATTGGCTTTTCAGTAGGAGTGAGAGGATGGTATTGGCTTTTCAGTAGGAGGGAGAGGATGGTATTGGCTTTTCAGTAGGATGGAGAGGATGGTATTGGCTTTTCAGTAGGAGTGAGAGAATGGTATTGGCTTTTCAGTAGGAGGGAGAGGATGGTATTGGCTTTTCAGTAGGAGTGAGAGGATGGTATTGGCTTTTCAGTAGGAGCGAGAGGATGATATTGGCTTTTCAGTAGGAGCGAGAGGATGGTATTGGCTTTTCAGTAGGAGTGAGAGGATGGTATTGGCTTTTCAGTAGGAGCGAGAGGATGGTATTGGCTTTTCAGTAGGAGGGAGAGGATGGTATTGGCTTTTCAGTAGGAGGGAGAGGATGGTATTGGCTTTTCAGTAGGAGGGAGAGGATGGTATTGGCTTTTCAGTAGGAGGGAGAGGATGGTATTGGCTTTTCAGTAGGAGTGAGAGGATGGTATTGGCTTTTCAGTAGGAGTGAGAGGATGGTATTGGCTTTTCAGTAGGAGTGAGAGGATGGTATTGGCTTTTCAGTAGGAGTGAGAGGATGGTATTGGCTTTTCAGTAGGAGTGAGAGGATGGTATTGGCTTTTCAGTAGGAGTGAGAGGATGGTATTGGCTTTTCAGTAGGAGGGAGAGGATGGTATTGGCTTTTCAGTAGGAGTGAGAGGATGGTATTGGCTTTTCAGTAGGAGTGAGAGGATGGTATTGGCTTTTCAGTAGGAGGGAGAGGATGGTATTGGCTTTTCAGTAGGAGTGAGAGGATGGTATTGGCTTTTCAGTAGGAGTGAGAGGATGGTATTGGCTTTTCAGTAGGAGTGAGAGGATGGTATTGGCTTTTCAGTAGGAGCGAGAGGATGGTATTTTTCCAGTTTCCTCTGTTTCTTCTGCAGGTTAGAAGTGTTTTTGAAACTTTTATTTTCTTGATAGTCCTTGATCATAAAAGTCCGTTCAGGTAATGTCGTCCAAAACTAAGGTTTTACGTGTGGAATTGTGAAGTGGAATGAAAAGGGTTTGATGTTGTGGGTTTAGTATCCTGTATGAGTCCTTGCAAAATAATTAAAAGTTTATCTACATTTATCCAACACTAATTCTATATATATTGTTGCAGAATAACTCAGAAGCCCATGAGCTCTCTGTGTCTATTCACTCTGTCTGTCATCGTGAAGTGCATATATATATAATTGATGGGTGTCAGTCTCGGGGCTGTGTATGTTAAATGCTAAATGGAAGTCTACAGAACAGTTGCCATGGAACTTTTAGATCTATAGTTGGGAGACTCAGAAGATGTACAGTCTGATCTACCCTACACTATGCTATCTCTTTTATGGGTCTGTTAAATGTTATAGGAGACATCTCTGTCACCATTTGGGACTATAGTTTGACTCGACACTATGCTAGGTCTTTTTATAGTCTGTTAAATATTGTAGAAGACCTATCTGTCACCATTTGGGACTATAGTTTGACTCGACACTATGCTAGGTCTTTTTATAGCTGACAAGGTACAAATCTGTTGTTCTGCCCCTGCTGTCGTTGAAAATAAGAATTTGTTCTTAACTGACTTGCCTAGTTAAATAAAGGTAAAAAGATAGTCAGGGTGAGGCTATAGGCAGTTAGCATTATGCTAAAGCTAGTCAGGGTGAGGCTATAGGCAGTTAGCATTATGCTAAAGCTAGTCAGGGTGAGGCTATAGGCAGTTAGCATTATGCTAAAGCTAGTCAGGGTGAGGCTATAGGCAGTTAGCATTATGCTAAAGCTAGTCAGGGTGAGGCTATAGGCAGCTAGCATTATGGTAAAGGTAATCAGGGTGAGTCTATAGGCAGTTAGCATTATGCTAAAGGTAATCATGGTGAGTCTATAGGCAGTTAGCATTATGCTAAAGGTAATCAGGGTGAGTCTATAGGCAGTTAGCATTATGCTAAAGCTAGTCAGTGTAAGCCAATAGGGAGTCTAGTTCTCTCCTCACTTTCACATTTTATTAATTGGTGTTCTGACAGGTGTGTGTGTGTGTGTGTGTGTGTGTGTGTGTGTGTGTGTGTGTGTGTGTGTGTGTGTGTGTGTGTGTGTGTGTGTGTGTGTGTGTGTGTGTGTGTGTGTGTGTGTGTGTGACGGGAGTGTGTGTGCTACTGCTAAAATGATATTATTAATTGGATAGCTAGAACAGTGGGTTAACTGCCTGTTTACCAATAATGGCCTCCCTGGGAACAGTGGGTTAACTGCCTGTTTACCAATAACGGCCTCCCTGGGAACAGTGGGTTAACTGCCTGTTTACCAATAACGGCCTCCCTGGGAACAGTGGGTTAACTGCCTGTTTACCAATAACGGCCTCCCTGGGAACAGTGGGTTAACTGCCTGTTTACCAATAACGGCCTCCCTGGGAACAGTGGGTTAACTGCCTGTTTACCAATAACGGCCTCCCTGGGAACAGTGGGTTAACTGCCTGTTTACCAAAAGGCAAATTGACTCCTGCGGGGACGGGGGATTTTAAAAAACAATATATATATAGGACAGAACACACATGACAGCAAGTGAGACACCACAACACTACATAAAGAGAGACCTAAGACAGCATGGCAGTGAGACACCATAACACTACATAAAGAGAGACCTAAGACAGCATGGCAGTGAGACACCATAACACTACATAAAGAGAGACCTAAGACAGCATGGCAGTGAGACACCATAACACTACATAAAGAGAGACCTAAGACAGCATGGCAGTGAGACACCATAACACTACATAAAGAGAGACCTAAGACAGCATGGCAGTGAGACACCATAACACCACATAAAGAGAGACCTAAGACAGCATGGCAGTGAGACACCATAACACTACGTAAAGAGAGACCTAAGACAGCATGGCAGTGAGACACCATAACACTACATAAAAGAGACCTAAGACAGCATGGCAGTGAGACACCACAACACTACATAAAGAGAGACCTAAGACAGCATGGCAGTGAGACACCATAACACTACATAAAGAGAGACCTAAGACAGCATGGCAGTGAGACACCATAACACTACATAAAGAGAGACCTAAGACAGCATGGCAGTGAGACACCATAACACTACATAAAGAGAGACCTAAGACAGCATGGCAGTGAGACACCATAACACTACATAAAGAGAGACCTAAGACAGCATGGCAGTGAGACACCATAACACTACATAAAGAGAGACCTAAGACAGCATGGCAGTGAGACACCATAACACTACATAAAGAGAGACCTAAGACAGCATGGCAGTGAGACACCATAACACTACATAAAGAGAGACCTAAGACAGCATGGCAGTGAGACACCATAACACTACATAAAGAGAGACCTAAGACAGCATGGCAGTGAGACACCATAACACCACATAAAGAGAGACCTAAGACAGCATGGCAGTGAGACACCATAACACTACATAAAGAGAGACCTAAGACAGCATGGCAGTGAGACACCATAACACTACATAAAGAGAGACCTAAGACAGCATGGCAGTGAGACACCATAACACTACATAAAGAGAGACCTAAGACAGCATGGCAGTGAGACACCATAACACTACATAAAGAGAGACCTAAGACAGCATGGCAGTGAGACACCATAACACTACATAAAGAGAGACCTAAGACAGCATGGCAGTGAGACACCATAACACTACATAAAGAGAGACCTAAGACAGCATGGCAGTGAGACACCATAACACTACATAAAGAGAGACCTAAGACAGCATGGCAGTGAGACACCATAACACTACATAAAGAGAGACCTAAGACAGCATGGCAGTGAGACACCATAACACTACATAAAGAGAGACCTAAGACAGCATGGCAGTGAGACACCATAACACTACATAAAGAGAGACCTAAGACAGCATGGCAGTGAGACACCATAACACTACATAAAGAGAGACCTAAGACAGCATGGCAGTGAGACACCATAACACTACATAAAAGAGACCTAAGACAGCATGGCAGCAACACAACATGACAACATGGCAGTGAGACACCACAACACTACATAAAGAGAGACCTAAGACAGCATGGCAGTGAGACACCATAACACTACATAAAGAGAGACCTAAGACAGCATGGCAGTGAGACACCATAACACTACATAAAGAGAGACCTAAGACAGCATGGCAGTGAGACACCATAACACTACATAAAGAGAGACCTAAGACAGCATGGCAGTGAGACACCACAACACTACATAAAGAGAGACCTAAGACAGCATGGCAGTGAGACACCACAACACTACATAAAGAGAGACCTAAGACAGCATGGCAGTGAGACACCATAACACTACATAAAGAGAGACCTAAGACAGCATGGCAGTGAGACACCATAACACTACATAAAGAGAGACCTAAGACAGCATGGCAGTGAGACACCACAACACCACATAAAGAGAGACCTAAGACAGCATGGCAGTGAGACACCATAACACTACGTAAAGAGAGACCTAAGACAGCATGGCAGTGAGACACCATAACACTACATAAAGAGAGACCTAAGACAGCATGGCAGTGAGACACCATAACACTACATAAAGAGAGACCTAAGACAGCATGGCAGTGAGACACCATAACACTACATAAAGAGAGACCTAAGACAGCATGGCAGTGAGACACCATAACACTACATAAAGAGAGACCTAAGACAGCATGGCAGTGAGACACCATAACACTACATAAAGAGAGACCTAAGACAGCATGGCAGTGAGACACCATAACACCACATAAAGAGAGACCTAAGACAGCATGGCAGCAACACAACATGACAGCATGGCAGTGAGACACCATAACACTACATAAAGAGAGACCTAAGACAGCATGGCAGTGAGACACCATAACACTACATAAAGAGAGACCTAAGACAGCATGGCAGCAACACAACATGACAGCATGGCAGTGAGACACCATAACACTACATAAAGAGAGACCTAAGACAGCATGGCAGTGAGACACCATAACACTACGTAAAGAGATAAAGAGAGTGAGACACTACATAAGACAGACAGCATGGCAGTGAGACACCATAACACTACATAAAGAGAGACCTAAGACAGCATGGCAGTGAGACACCATAACACTACATAAAGAGACCTAAGACAGCATGGCAGTGAGACACCATAACACTACATAAAGAGAGACCTAAGACAGCATGGCAGTGAGACACCATAACACTACATAAAGAGAGACCTAAGACAGCATGGCAGTGAGACACCATAACACTACATAAAGAGAGACCTAAGACAGCATGGCAGTGAGACACCATAACACTACATAAAGAGAGACCTAAGACAGCATGGCAGTGAGACACCACAACACTACATAAAGAGAGACCTAAGACAGCATGGCAGTGAGACACCATAACACTACATAAAGAGAGACCTAAGACAGCATGGCAGTGAGACACCATAACACTACATAAAGAGAGACCTAAGACAGCATGGCAGCAACATAACATGACAACATGGCAGTGAGACACCATAACACTACATAAAGAGAGACCTAAGACAGCATGGCAGTGAGACACCATAACACTACATAAAGAGAGACCTAAGACAGCATGGCAGTGAGACACCACAACACTACATAAAGAGAGACCTAAGACAGCATGGCAGTGAGACACCACAACACTACATAAAGAGAGACCTAAGACAGCATGGCAGTGAGACACCACAACACTACATAAAGAGAGACCTAAGACAGCATGGCAGTGAGACACCACAACACTACATAAAGAGAGACCTAAGACAGCATGGCAGTGAGACACCATAACACTACATAAAGAGAGACCTAAGACAGCATGGCAGTGAGACACCATAACACTACATAAAGAGAGACCTAAGACAGCATGGCAGTGAGACACCATAACACTACATAAAGAGAGACCTAAGACAGCATGGCAGTGAGACACCATAACACTACATAAAGAGAGACCTAAGACAGCATGGCAGACCTACATGACAGCATGGCAGTGAGACACCATAACACTACATAAAGAGAGACCTAAGACAGCATGGCAGTGAGACACCATAACACTACATAAAGAGAGACCTAAGACAGCATGGCAGTGAGACACCATAACACTACATAAAGAGAGACCTAAGACAGCATGGCAGTGAGACACCATAACACTACGTAAAGAGAGACCTAAGACAGCATGGCAGTGAGACACCATAACACTACATAAAGAGAGACCTAAGACAGCATGGCAGTGAGACACCATAACACTACATAAAGAGAGACCTAAGACAGCATGGCAGTGAGACACCATAACACTACATAAAGAGAGACCTAAGACAGCATGGCAGTGAGACACCATAACACTACATAAAGAGAGACCTAAGACAGCATGGCAGTGAGACACCATAACACTACATAAAGAGAGACCTAAGACAGCATGGCAGTGAGACACCACAACACTACATAAAGAGAGACCTAAGACAGCATGGCAGTGAGACACCATAACACTACATAAAGAGAGACCTAAGACAGCATGGCAGTGAGACACCATAACACTACATAAAGAGAGACCTAAGACAGCATGGCAGACAGACAACATGGCAGTGAGACACCATAACACTACATAAAGAGAGACCTAAGACAGCATGGCAGTGAGACACCATAACACTACATAAAGAGAGACCTAAGACAGCATGGCAGTGAGACACCACAACACTACATAAAGAGAGACCTAAGACAGCATGGCAGTGAGACACCACAACACTACATAAAGAGAGACCTAAGACAGCATGGCAGTGAGACACCACAACACCACATAAAGAGAGACCTAAGACAGCATGGCAGTGAGACACCACAACACTACATAAAGAGAGACCTAAGACAGCATGGCAGTGAGACACCATAACACTACATAAAGAGAGACCTAAGACAGCATGGCAGTGAGACACCATAACACTACATAAAGAGAGACCTAAGACAGCATGGCAGTGAGACACCATAACACTACGTAAAGAGAGACCTAAGACAGCATGGCAGTGAGACACCACAACACTACGTAAAGAGAGACCTAAGACAGCATGGCAGTGAGACACCATAACACTACGTAAAGAGAGACCTAAGACAGCATGGCAGTGAGACACCATAACACTACATAAAGAGAGACCTAAGACAGCATGGCAGTGAGACACCATAACACTACATAAAGAGAGACCTAAGACAGCATGGCAGTGAGACACCATAACACTACGTAAAGAGAGACCTAAGACAGCATGGCAGTGAGACACCATAACACTACATAAAGAGAGACCTAAGACAGCATGGCAGTGAGACACCATAACACTACATAAAGAGAGACCTAAGACAGCATGGCAGTGAGACACCATAACACTACATAAAGAGAGACCTAAGACAGCATGGCAGTGAGACACCATAACACTACATAAAGAGAGACCTAAGACAGCATGGCAGTGAGACACCATAACACTACATAAAGAGAGACCTAAGACAGCATGGCAGTGAGACACCATAACACTACGTAAAGAGAGACCTAAGACAGCATGGCAGTGAGACACCATAACACTACATAAAGAGAGACCTAAGACAGCATGGCAGTGAGACACCATAACACTACATAAAGAGAGACCTAAGACAGCATGGCAGTGAGACACCATAACACTACATAAAGAGAGACCTAAGACAGCATGGCAGTGAGACACCATAACACTACGTAAAGAGAGACCTAAGACAGCATGGCAGTGAGACACCACAACACTACATAAAGAGAGACCTAAGACAGCATGGCAGTGACACACCATAACACCACATAAAGAGAGACCTAAGACAGCATGGCAGTGAGACACCATAACACTACATAAAGAGAGACCTAAGACAGCATGGCAGTGAGACACCACAACACTACATAAAGAGAGACCTAAGACAGCATGGCAGTGAGACACCATAACACTACATAAAGAGAGACCTAAGACAGCATGGCAGTGAGACACCATAACACTACGTAAAGAGAGACCTAAGACAGCATGGCAGTGAGACACCATAACACTACATAAAGAGAGACCTAAGACAGCATGGCAGTGAGACACCATAACACTACATAAAGAGAGACCTAAGACAGCATGGCAGTGAGACACCACAACACTACATAAAGAGAGACCTAAGACAGCATGGCAGTGAGACACCATAACACTACATAAAGAGAGACCTAAGACAGCATGGCAGTGAGACACCATAACACTACGTAAAGAGAGACCTAAGACAGCATGGCAGTGAGACACCATAACACTACATAAAGAGAGACCTAAGACAGCATGGCAGTGAGACACCATAACACTACATAAAGAGAGACCTAAGACAGCATGGCAGTGAGACACCATAACACTACATAAAGAGAGACTAAGACAGCATGGCAGTGAGACACCATGACAACAATATGTAGCAACACAACATGACAACAATATGTAGCAACACAACATGAACTCAACATGGAAGCAGCACAAAACATGGTACAAACATTATTGTGCCCAGACAACAGCACAAAGGGCAAGAAGGTAGAGACAACAATACATCACGCAAAGTAGTCACAACTGTCAGTAAGAGTGTCCATGATGGAGTCTTTGAACGAAGAGATGGAGGTAAAACTGTCCGGTTTGAGTGTTTCGTTGCAGCTCGTTCTAGCTGCAGCGAACTGAAAAGACGAGCGACCCAGGGATATGTGTGCTCTGGGGACCCAGGGATATGTGTGTTCTGGGGACCCAGGGATATGTGTGCTCTGGGGACCCAGGGATATGTGTGCTCTGGGGACCCAGGGATATGTGTGCTCTGGGGACCCAGGGATATGTGTGCTCTGGGGACCCAGGGATATGTGGGCTCTGGGGACCCAGGGATATGTGTGCTCTGGGGACCCAGGGATATGTGTGCTCTGGGGACCCAGGGATATGTGTGCTCTGGGGACCCAGGGATATGTGTGCTCTGGGGACCCAGGGATATGTGTGCTCTGGGGACCCAGGGATATGTGTGCTCTGGGGACCCAGGGATATGTGTGCTCTGGGGACCCAGGGATATGTGTGCTCTGGGGACCCAGGGATATGTGTGCTCTGGGGACCCAGTGCTCTCCAGGGATATGTGTGCTCTGGGGACCCAGGGATATGTGTGCTCTGGGGACCCAGGGATATGTGTGCTCTGGGGACCCAGGGATATGTGTGCTCTGGGGACCCAGGGATATGTGTGCTCTGGGGACCCAGGGATATGTGTGCTCTGGGGACCCAGGGATATGTGTGCTCTGGGGACCCAGGGATATGTGTGCTCTGGGGACCCAGGGATATGTGTGCTCTGGGGACCCAGGGATATGTGTGCTCTGGGGACCCAGGGATATGTGTGCTCTGGGGACCTTTAACAGAATGTGACTGGCACAATAATTGATGGATTAAGTAATAAGTAAGCTCATCCTCTAGGTGTGATCTTACGTAGAGCTGTCTGGCTGCTCTGGCAGGGGTTGTGTTGATAAGTTATTAATGATTCATGTTCTTGGAGAGAGTGTGTTTTTTGATGAGAAGATGTAGGTCGTTGGTAGTCTCTTCTACTGTCTATAATTGATCCTGCATTAGTACACCTATTTCTCCTCTCCTCTCCTCTCCTCTCCTCTCCTCTCCTCTCCTCTCCTCTCCTCTCCTCTCCTCTCCGCTTATTTAGCAGCGTAGCCTAGTGGTTAGAGCGTTGGACTAGTAACCGGAAGGTTGCGAGTTCAAACCCCGAGCTGACAAGGTACAAATCTGTCGTTCTGCCCCTGAACAGGCAGTTAACCCACTGTTCCCAGGCCGTCATTGAAAATAAGAATATGTTCTTAACTGACTTGCCTGGTTAAATAAAGGTAAAAATGTAAAAAAAAAAAATCCACCTTGAATTGCTTACATGGTCTCCTGGCTTGACGTGAGGTTGACCACACTATTTTATTTTCATCATAAGCAAAAGCTATTGGTTTTCTATCCGAAATTGCAAAAAACAAAAGTGATTCATTGAATAAACACAAGAGACGAGTTAAATAGATAAACGGGTGTGGCAGTACCAGGAACAGTGCCACCTAGTGGCCAAAAGCTGGTACTTTCACACTCATTTATAGGGGGAGAGAGATAAACGGGTGTGGCAGTACCAGGAACAGTGCCACCTAATGGCCAAAAGCTGGTACTTTCACACTCATTTATAGGGGGAGAGAGATAAACGGGTGTGGCAGTACCAGGAACAGTGCCATCTAGTGGCCAAAAGCTGGTACTTTCACACTCATTTATAGGGGGAGAGAGATAAATGGGCGTGGCAGTACCAGGAACAGTGCCATCTAGTGGCCAAAAGCTCGTACTTTCACACTCGTTTATGGGGGGGGTAATCCGCTTCACTGAATAATCTGAACAGGGAGGAAAATCTGTCTGCAAACACAGGCTGCAAACACAGACCGATGACCTCACTCAATGAGTGACCGATGACCTCACTCCCCCATAAGCAAACAGGAAACCACTCACCCAGAGGCAGCGCTCCTAGTGGCCGGGGACTTTAATGCAGGGAAACTTAAATCAGTGTTACCTCATTTCTACCAGCATGTCAAATGTGCAACCAGAGGAGAAACATTTTAGACCACCTTTACTCCACATACAGAGACGCCTACAAAGCTCTCCAACACAGCCCTCCATTTGGTAAATCTGAACATAACTCTATCCTCCTGATTCCTGCTTACAAGCTCAAATTAAAAGTGGTCAGATGAAGCAGATGCTAAACTACAGGACTGTTTTTTTAGCACAGACTGGAACATGTTCCGGGATTCTTCCGATGGCATTGAGGAGTATAACACATCAGTCACTGGCTTCATCAATAAGTGCATTGAGGACGTCGTCCCCACAGTGACTGTACGTACATACCCCAACCAGAAGCCATGGATTACAGGCAGCACCCGCACTGAGTGAAAGGCTAGAGCTGCCAATTTCAAGGAGCGGGACTCTAACCCGGAAGCTTATAAGAAATCCCACTATCCCCTCTGATGAACCATCAAACAGGCGACGGCAATACAGGACTAAGATCTAATCGACGACACCGGCTCTGACGCTTGTCGGATGTGGAAACCATTACAGACAAAGGGAAGCACAGCCGCGAGCTGCCCAGTGACACGGTCCTTCTGTAGCTCAGTTGGTAGAGCATGGCAATAACGCCAGGGTAGTGGGTTCGATCCCGGGACCACCCATACGTAGAATGTATGCACACATGACTGTAAGTCGCTTTGGATAAAAGCGTCTGCTAAATGGCATATATTTATATATATACACGGGCCTACCAGACGAGCTAAATACCTTCTATGCTCGCTTCGAGGCAAGTAACACTGAAACATGCATGAGAGCATCAGCTGTTCCGGATGACTGTGTGATCACGCTCTCCGCAGCCGAATAGAGACATTTCAAATGTGATATTATGGCTTTGTACAGTGTTATAACTGTGTGTAGGAGTAGTAACATCAGTAGTGTCAATGTCTCTACTGTAGATGGAACTGTGTGTAGGAGTAGTAACGTCAGTAGTATCAATAGGAGTAGTAACGTCAGTAGTATCAATAGGAGTAGTAACGTCAGTAGTATCAATGTCTCTACTGTAGATGGAACTGTGTGTAGGAGTAGTAACAGTAGTGAGTAGTAACATCAGTAGTATCAATAGGAGTAGTAACATCAGTAGTATCAATAGGAGTAGTAACATCAGTAGTATCAATAGGAGTAGTAAGGTCAGTAGTATCAATAGGAGTAGTAAGGTCAGTAGTATCAATAGGAGTAGTAACGTCAGTAGTATCAATAGGAGTAGTAACATCAGTAGTATCGATAGGAGTAGTAACGTCAGTAGTATCAATAGGAGTAGTAACATCAGTAGTATCAATGTCTCTACTGTAGATGGAACTGTGTGTAGGAGTAGTAACATCAGTAGTATCAATAGGAGTAGTAACATCAGTAGTATCAATAGGAGTAGTAACATCAGTAGTATCAATAGGAGTAGTAACATCAGTAGTATCAATAGGAGTAGTAACGTCAGTAGTATCAATAGGAGTAGTAACATCAGTAGTATCAATAGGAGTAGTAACATCAGTAGTATCAATAGGAGTAGTAACATCAGTAGTATCAATAGGAGTAGTAACATCAGTAGTATCAATAGGAGTAGTAACGTCAGTAGTATCAATAGGAGTAGTAACATCAGTAGTATCAATAGGAGTAGTAACGTCAGTAGTATCAATGTCTCTACTGTAGATGGAACTGTGTGTAGGAGTAGTAACATCAGTAGTATCAATAGGAGTAGTAACATCAGTAGTATCAATAGGAGTAGTAACATCAGTAGTATCAATAGGAGTAGTAACATCAGTAGTATCAATAGGAGTAGTAACATCAGTAGTATCAATAGGAGTAGTAACATCAGTAGTATCAATAGGAGTAGTAACATCAGTAGTATCAATAGGAGTAGTAACATCAGTAGTATCAATAGGAGTAGTAACATCAGTAGTATCAATGTCTCTACTGTAGATGGAACTGTGTGTAGGAGTAGTAACATCAGTAGTATCAATAGGAGTAGTAACATCAGTAGTATCAATAGGAGTAGTAACATCAGTAGTATCAATAGGAGTAGTAACATCAGTAGTATCAATAGGAGTAGTAACATCAGTAGTATCAATAGGAGTAGTAACGTCAGTAGTATCAATAGGAGTAGTAACATCAGTAGTATCAATAGGAGTAGTAACATCAGTAGTATCAATAGGAGTAGTAACGTCAGTAGTATCAATAGGAGTAGTAACATCAGTAGTATCAATAGGAGTAGTAACATCAGTAGTATCAATAGGAGTAGTAACATCAGTAGTATCAATAGGAGTAGTAATATCAGTAGTATCAATAGGAGTAGTAACATCAGTAGTATCAATAGGAGTAGTAATATCAGTAGTATCAATAGGAGTAGTAACATCAGTAGTATCAATAGGAGTAGTAACATCAGTAGTATCAATAGGAGTAGTAACATCAGTAGTATCAATAGGAGTAGTAACATCAGTAGTATCAATAGGAGTAGTAACGTCAGTAGTATCAATGTCTACTGTAGTCTCTACTGTAGATGGAACTGTGTGTAGGAGTAGTAACATCAGTAGTATCAATAGGAGTAGTAACATCAGTAGTATCAATAGGAGTAGTAACATCAGTAGTATCAATAGGAGTAGTAACATCAGTAGTATCAATAGGAGTAGTAACATCAGTAGTATCAATAGGAGTAGTAACGTCAGTAGTATCAATGTCTACTGTAGTCTCTACTGTAGATGGAACTGCGTGTAGGAGTAGTAACATCAGTAGTATCAATAGGAGTAGTAACATCAGTAGTATCAATAGGAGTAGTAACATCAGTAGTATCAATAGGAGTAGTAACATCAGTAGTATCAATAGGAGTAGTAACATCAGTAGTATCAATGTCTACTGTAGTCTCTACTGTAGATGGAACTGTGTGTAGGAGTAGTAACATCAGTAGTATCAATAGGAGTAGTAACATGAGTAGTGTCAATAGGAGTAGTAACATCAGTAGTATCAATAGGAGTAGTAACATCAGTAGTATCAATAGGAGTGGTAACATCAGTAGTATCAATAGGAGTGGTAACATCAGTAGTATCAATAGGAGTAGTAACATCAGTAGTATCAATAGGAGTAGTAATATCAGTAGTATCAATAGGAGTAGTAACATCAGTAGTATCAATAGGAGTAGTAACATCAGTAGTATCAATAGGAGTGGTAACATCAGTAGTATCAATAGGAGTAGTAACATCAGTAGTATCAATAGGAGTAGTAACATCAGTAGTATCAATAGGAGTAGTAACATCAGTAGTATCAATAGGAGTAGTAACATCAGTAGTATCAATAGGAGTAGTAACATCAGTAGTATCAATGTCTCTACTGTAGATGGAACTGTGTGTAGGAGTAGTAACATCAGTAGTATCAATAGGAGTAGTAACATCAGTAGTATCAATAGGAGTAGTAACATCAGTAGTATCAATAGGAGTAGTAACATCAGTAGTATCAATAGGAGTAGTAACATCAGTAGTATCAATAGGAGTGGTAACATCAGTAGTATCAATGGGAGTAGTAACATCAGTAGTATCAATAGGAGTAGTAACATCAGTAGTATCAATAGGAGTAGTAACATCAGTAGTGTCAATGGGAGTAGTAACGTCAGTAGTATCAATAGGAGTAGTAACGTCAGTAGTATCAATAGGAGTAGTAACATCAGTAGTATCAATAGGAGTAGTAACATCAGTAGTATCAATAGGAGTAGTAACATCAGTAGTATCAATAGGAGTAGTAACATCAGTAGTATCAATAGGAGTAGTAACATCAGTAGTATCAATAGGAGTAGTAACATCAGTAGTATCAATAGGAGTAGTAACATCAGTAGTATCAATAGGAGTAGTAAGGTCAGTAGTATCAATAGGAGTAGTAACGTCAGTAGTATCAATAGGAGTAGTAACATCAGTAGTATCAATAGGAGTAGTAACGTCAGTAGTATCGATAGGAGTAGTAACGTCAGTAGAATCAATAGGAGTAGTAACATCAGTAGTATCAATGTCTCTACTGTAGATGGAACTGTGTGTAGGAGTAGTAACATCAGTAGTATCAATGTCTACTGTAGTCTCTACTGTAGATGGAACTGTGTGTAGGAGTAGTAACGTCAGTAGTATCAATAGGAGTAGTAACATCAGTAGTATCAATAGGAGTAGTAACGTCAGTAGTATCAATGTCTCTACTGTAGATGGAACTGTGTGTAGGAGTAGTAACATCAGTAGTATCAATAGGAGTAGTAACATCAGTAGTATCAATAGGAGTAGTAACATCAGTAGTATCAATAGGAGTAGTAACATCAGTAGTATCAATAGGAGTAGTAACATCAGTAGTATCAATAGGAGTAGTAACGTCAGTAGTATCAATAGGAGTAGTAACATCAGTAGTATCAATAGGAGTAGTAACATCAGTAGTATCAATAGGAGTAGTAACGTCAGTAGTATCAATAGGAGTAGTAACGTCAGTAGTATCAATAGGAGTAGTAACATCAGTAGTATCAATAGGAGTAGTAACATCAGTAGTATCAATGTCTCTACTGTAGATGGAACTGTGTGTAGGAGTAGTAACGTCAGTAGTATCAATAGGAGTAGTAACATCAGTAGTATCAATAGGAGTAGTAACATCAGTAGTATCAATAGGAGTAGTAACATCAGTAGTATCAATAGGAGTAGTAACATCAGTAGTATCAATAGGAGTAGTAACATCAGTAGTATCAATAGGAGTAGTAACATCAGTAGTATCAATAGGAGTAGTAACATCAGTAGTATCAATAGGAGTAGTAACATCAGTAGTATCAATAGGAGTAGTAACGTCAGTAGTATCAATAGGAGTAGTAACATCAGTAGTATCAATAGGAGTAGTAACGTCAGTAGTATCAATGTCTCTACTGTAGATGGAACTGTGTGTAGGAGTAGTAACATCAGTAGTATCAATAGGAGTAGTAACATCAGTAGTATCAATAGGAGTAGTAACGTCAGTAGTATCAATAGGAGTAGTAACATCAGTAGTATCAATAGGAGTAGTAACATCAGTAGTATCAATAGGAGTAGTAACATCAGTAGTATCAATAGGAGTAGTAACATCAGTAGTATCAATAGGAGTAGTAACATCAGTAGTATCAATAGGAGTAGTAACATCAGTAGTATCAATGTCTCTACTGTAGATGGAACTGTGTGTAGGAGTAGTAACATCAGTAGTATCAATAGGAGTAGTAACATCAGTAGTATCAATAGGAGTAGTAACATCAGTAGTATCAATAGGAGTAGTAACATCAGTAGTATCAATAGGAGTAGTAACATCAGTAGTATCAATAGGAGTAGTAACATCAGTAGTATCAATAGGAGTAGTAACATCAGTAGTATCAATAGGAGTAGTAACATCAGTAGTATCAATAGGAGTAGTAACGTCAGTAGTATCAATAGGAGTAGTAACATCAGTAGTATCAATAGGAGTAGTAACATCAGTAGTATCAATAGGAGTAGTAACATCAGTAGTATCAATAGGAGTAGTAACATCAGTAGTATCAATAGGAGTAGTAACATCAGTAGTATCAATAGGAGTAGTAACATCAGTAGTATCAATAGGAGTAGTAACATCAGTAGTATCAATAGGAGTAGTAACATCAGTAGTATCAATAGGAGTAGTAACATCAGTAGTATCAATAGGAGTAGTAACATCAGTAGTATCAATAGGAGTAGTAACGTCAGTAGTATCAATGTCTACTGTAGTCTCTACTGTAGATGGAACTGTGTGTAGGAGTAGTAACATCAGTAGTATCAATAGGAGTAGTAACATCAGTAGTATCAATAGGAGTAGTAACATCAGTAGTATCAATAGGAGTAGTAACATCAGTAGTATCAATAGGAGTAGTAACATCAGTAGTATCAATAGGAGTAGTAACGTCAGTAGTATCAATGTCTACTGTAGTCTCTATAGATGGAACTGCGTGTAGGAGTAGTAACATCAGTAGTATCAATAGGAGTAGTAACATCAGTAGTATCAATAGGAGTAGTAACATCAGTAGTATCAATAGGAGTAGTAACATCAGTAGTATCAATAGGAGTAGTAACATCAGTAGTATCAATGTCTACTGTAGTCTCTACTGTAGATGGAACTGTGTGTAGGAGTAGTAACATCAGTAGTATCAATAGGAGTAGTAACATGAGTAGTGTCAATAGGAGTAGTAACATCAGTAGTATCAATAGGAGTAGTAACATCAGTAGTATCAATAGGAGTAGTAACATCAGTAGTATCAATAGGAGTAGTAACATCAGTAGTATCAATAGGAGTAGTAACATCAGTAGTATCAATAGGAGTAGTAACATCAGTAGTATCAATAGGAGTAGTAACATCAGTAGTATCAATAGGAGTAGTAACATCAGTAGTATCAATAGGAGTAGTAACATCAGTAGTATCAATGGGAGTAGTAACATCAGTAGTATCAATAGGAGTAGTAATATCAGTAGTATCAATAGGAGTAGTAATATCAGTAGTATCAATAGGAGTAGTAACATCAGTAGTATCAATAGGAGTAGTAACATCAGTAGTATCAATGTCTCTACTGTAGATGGAACTGTGTAGGAGTAGTAATATCAGTAGTATCAATAGGAGTAGTAATATCAGTAGTATCAATAGGAGTAGTAACATCAGTAGTATCAATAGGAGTAGTAACATCAGTAGTATCAATAGGAGTAGTAACATCAGTAGTATCAATAGGAGTAGTAACATCAGTAGTATCAATGGGAGTAGTAACATCAGTAGTATCAATAGGAGTAGTAACATCAGTAGTATCAATAGGAGTAGTAACATCAGTAGTATCAATAGGAGTAGTAACATCAGTAGTATCAATAGGAGTAGTAACGTCAGTAGTATCAATAGGAGTAGTAACATCAGTAGTATCAATAGGAGTAGTAACATCAGTAATATCAATAGGAGTAGTAACATCAGTAGTATCAATAGGAGTGGTAACATCAGTAGTATCAATGGGAGTAGTAACATCAGTAGTATCAATAGGAGTAGTAACATCAGTAGTATCAATAGGAGTAGTAACATCAGTAGTATCAATAGGAGTAGTAACATCAGTAGTATAAATAGGAGTAGTAACGTCAGTAGTATCAATAGGAGTAGTAACATCAGTAGTATAAATAGGAGTAGTAACGTCAGTAGTATCAATAGGAGTAGTAACATCAGTAGTATCAATAGGAGTAGTAACATCAGTAGTATCAATGTCTCTACTGTAGATGGAACTGTGTGTAGGAGTAGTAACATCAGTAGTATCAATGTCTACTGTAGTCTCTACTGTAGATGGAACTGTGTGTAGGAGTAGTAACGTCAGTAGTATCAATAGGAGTAGTAACATCAGTAGTATCAATAGGAGTAGTAACGTCAGTAGTATCAATGTCTCTACTGTAGATGGAACTGTGTGTAGGAGTAGTAACATCAGTAGTATCAATAGGAGTAGTAACATCAGTAGTATCAATAGGAGTAGTAACATCAGTAGTATCAATAGGAGTAGTAACATCAGTAGTATCAATAGGAGTAGTAACATCAGTAGTATCAATAGGAGTAGTAACGTCAGTAGTATCAATAGGAGTAGTAACATCAGTAGTATCAATAGGAGTAGTAACATCAGTAGTATCAATAGGAGTAGTAACATCAGTAGTATCAATAGGAGTAGTAACATCAGTAGTATCAATAGGAGTAGTAACGTCAGTAGTATCAATAGGAGTAGTAACATCAGTAGTATCAATAGGAGTAGTAACATCAGTAGTATCAATAGGAGTAGTAACGTCAGTAGTATCAATAGGAGTAGTAACATCAGTAGTATCAATAGGAGTAGTAACGTCAGTAGTATCAATGTCTCTACTGTAGATGGAACTGTGTGTAGGAGTAGTACTTATATATAGTAGTAGTTATTTGCACAAATAGTTAAAGTACAAAAGGGAAAATAAATCAACATAAATATGGGTTGTATTTGCAGTGGTGTTTGTTCTTCACTGGTTGCCCTTTTCTTGTGGCAACAGGTCACAAATCTTGCTGCTGTGATGGAACACTGTGGTATTTCACCCAGTAGATATGGGAGTTTATCAAAATGTGATTTGTTTTGGAATTCCTTGTGGATCTGTGTTATCTGAGGGAAATATGTCTCTCTAATATGGTCATACATTGGGCAGGAGGTTAGGAAGTGCAGCTCAGTTTCCACCTCATTTTGTGGGCAGTGAGCACATAGCCTGTCTTCTCTTGAGAGCCACGTCTGCCTACGGCGGCCTTTCTCAATAGCAAGGCTTTGCTCACTGAGTCTGAACATAGTCAAAGCTTTAAGTTTGGGTCAGTCACAGTGGTCAGGTATTCTGCCACTGTTTATTCTCTGTTTAGGTCCAAATAACATTCTACTTTACTCTGTTTTTTTGTTACTTCTCTCCAATGTGTCAAGTAATTATCTTTTTGTTTTTCTCATGATTTGGTTGGGTCTAATTGTGTTGCTGTCCTGGGGGTGTGTTTGTGTTTGTGAACAGAGCCCCAGGACCAGCTTGCTTAGGGGACTCTTCTCCAGGTTCATCTCTCTGTAGGTGATGGCTTTGTTATGGAAGGTTTGGGAATCACTTCCTTTTAGGTGGTTGTAGAATTTAACAGCTCTTTTCCGGATTTTGATAATTAGTGGATATCGGCCTAATTTTGCTCTGCGTGAATTATTTGGTGTTTTACGTTGTACACGGAGGGTATTTTAGCATAATTCTGCCCTCTTTCTCCCTTTGTCTCTCTCTGGTTCGGCAAAGAATAATATATCGGCAGGTTGTTAAATGAGGCATCATGTTAGTCTGCCTAAAGACAGGAAGCTGGAACCTAAATGTGATGTGGGATACAGAGAGAGAGATGGAGAGACAGACAGAGAGAGAGATGGAGAGAGAGACAGAGAGAGAGAGATGGAGAGAGACAGGCAGAGAGAGAGATGGAGAGAGACAGAGAGAGAGAGAGAGAGAGAGACAGAGAGAGAGAGAGAGATGGAGAGAGACAGACAGAGAGAGAGAGATGGAGAGACAGACAGAGAGAGAGATGGAGAGACAGACAGAGAGAGAGATGGAGAGAGACAGACAGAGAGAGAGATGGAGAGAGACATACAGAGAGAGAGAGAGAGATGGAGAGAGACAGACAGAGAGAGAGAGATGGAGAGAGACAGAGAGAGAGAGATGGAGAGAGACAGACAGAGAGAGAGATTGAGAGAGACAGACAGAGAGAGAGATGGAGAGAGACAGACAGAGAGAGAGATGGCGAGAGACAGAGAGAGAGAGATGGAGAGAGACAGACAGAGAGAGAGAGATGGAGAGAGACAGACAGAGAGAGATATGGAGAGAGACAGACAGAGAGAGAGAGATGGAGAGAGACAGACAGAGAGAGAGATGGAGAGAGACAGACAGAGAGAGAGAGATGGAGAGAGACAGACAGAGAGAGAGATGGAGAGAGACAGACAGAGAGAGAGATATGGAGAGAGACAGACAGAGAGAGAGAGATGGAGAGAGACAGACAGAGAGAGAGATGGAGAGAGACAGACAGAGAGAGAGATGGAGAGAGACAGACAGAGAGAGAGATATGGAGAGAGACAGACAGAGAGAGAGATATGGAGAGAGACAGACAGAGAGAGAGAGATGGAGAGAGACAGACAGAGAGAGAGATGGAGAGAGACAGACAGAGAGAGAGATGGAGAGAGACAGCGAGAGAGAGATGGAGAGAGACAGACAGAGAGAGAGAGATGGAGAGAGACAGCGAGAGAGAGATGGAGAGAGACAGACAGAGAGAGAGAGATGGAGAGAGACAGACAGACAGAGAGATGGAGAGAGACAGACAGAGAGAGAGATTTATTTTATTTATTTTATTTCACCTTTATTTAACCAGGTAGGCTAGTTGAGAACAAGTTCTCATTTGCAACTGCGACCTGGCCAAGATAAAGCATAGCAGTGTGAACAGACAACACAGAGTTACACATGGAGTAAACAATTTAGCAAGTCAATAACACAGTAGAAAAAAATGGGCAGTCTATATACAATGTGTGCAAAAGGCATGAGGAGGTAGGCGAATAATACAATTTTGCAGATTAACACTGGTGATAAATGATCAGATGGGCATGTACAGGTAGAGATATTGGTGTGCAAAAGAGCAGAAAAGTAAATAAATAAAAACAGTATAAAAACAGTATGGGAATGAGGTAGGTGAAAAGGGTGAGCTATTTACCAATAGACTATGTACAGCTGCAGCGATCGGTTAGCTGCTCGGATAGCTGATGTTTGAAGTTGGTGAGGGAGATAAAAGTCTCCAACTTCAGCGATTTTGCAATTCGTTCCAGTCACAGGCAGCAGAGTACTGGAACGAAAGGCGGCCAAATGAGGTGTTGGCTTTAGGGATGATCAGTGAGATACACCTGCTGGAGCGCGTGCTACGGATGGGTGTTGCCATCGTGACCAGTGAACTGAGATAAGGCGGAGCTTTACCTAGCATGGACTTGTAGATGACCTGGAGCCAGTGGGTCTGGCGACGAATATGTAGTGAGGGCCAGCCGACTAGAGCATACAAGTCGCAGTGGTGGGTGGTATAAGGTGCTTTAGTGACAAAACGGATGGCACTGTGATAGACTGCATCCAGTTTGCTGAGTAGAGTGTTGGAAGCCATTTTGTAGATGACATCGCCGAAGTCGAGGATCGGTAGGATAGTCAGTTTTACTAGGGTAAGCTTGGCAGCGTGAGTGAAGGAGGCTTTGTTGCGGAATAGAAAGCCGACTCTGGATTTGATTTTTGATTGGAGATGTTTGATGTGAGTCTGGAAGGAGAGTTTGCAGTCTAGCCAGACACCTAGGTACTTATAGATGTCCACATATTCAAGGTTGGAACCATCCAGGGTGGTGATGCTAGTCGGGCATGCGGGTGCAGGCAGCGATCGGTTGAAAAGCATGCATTTGGTTTTACTCGCGTTTAGGAGCAGTTGGAGGCCACGGAAGGAGTGCTGTATGGCATTGAAGCTCGTTTGGAGGTTGGATAGCACAGTGTCCAATGACGGGCCGAAAAGTATATAGAATGGTGTCGTCTGCGTAGAGGTGGATCAGGGAATCGCCCGCAGCAAGAGCAACATCATTGATATATACAGAGAAAAGAGTCGGCCCGAGAATTGAACCCTGTGGCACCCCATAGAGACTGCCAGAGGACCGGACAGCATGCCCTCCGATTTGACACACTGAACTCTGTCTGCAAAGTAATTGGTGAACCAGGCAAGGCAGTCATCCGAAAAACCGAGGCTGTTGAGTCTGCCGATAAGAATTTGGTGATTGACAGAGTCGAAAGCCTTGGCGAGGTCGATGAAGACGGCTGCACAGTACTGTCTTTTATCGATGGCGGTTATGATATCATTTAGTACCTTGAGTGTGGCTGAGGTGCACCGTGACCGGCTCGGAAACCAGATTGCACAGCGGAGAAGGTACGGTGGGATTCGAGATGGTCAGTGACCTGTTTGTTGACTTGGCTTTCAAAGACCTTAGATAGGCAGGGCAGGATGGATATAGGTCTATAGCAGTTTGGGTCCAGGGTGTCTCCCCCTTTGAAGAGGGGGATGACTGCGGCAGCTTTCAATCCTTGGGGATCTCAGACGATATGAAAGAGAGGTTGAACAGGCTGGTAATAGGGGTTGCGACAATGGCGGCAGATAGTTTCAGAAATAGCGGGTCCAGATTATCAAGCCCAGCTGATTTGTACGGGTCCAGGTTTTGCAGCTCTTTCAGAACATCTGCTATCTGGATTTGGGTAAAGGAGAACCTGGAGAGGCTTGGGTGAGGAACTACGGGGGGGCGGAGCTGTTGGCCGAGGTTGGAGTAGCCAGGCGGAAGGCATGGCCAGCCGTTGAGAAGTGCTTATTGAAGTTTTCGATAATCATGGATTTATCGGTGGAGACCGTGTTTCCTAGCCTCAGTGCAGTGGGCAGCTGGGAGGAGGTGCTCTTGTTCTCCATGGACTTCACAGTGTCCCAGAACTTTTGGAGTTGGAGTTACAGGATGCAAACTTCTGCCTGAAGAAGCTGGCCTTAGCTTTCCTGACTGACTGCGTGTATTGGTTCCTGACTTCCTGAACAGTTGCATATCACGGGGCTATTCGATGCTATTGCAGTCCGCCACAGGATGTTTTTGTGCTGGTCGAGGGCAGTCAGGTCTGGAGTGAACCAAGGGCTGTATCTGTTCTTGGTTCTGCATTTTTTGAACGGAGCATGCTTATCTAAAATGGTGAGGAAGTTACTTTTAAAGAATGACCAGGCATCCTCAACTGACGGGATGAGGTCAATGTCCTTCCAGGATACACGGGCCAGGTCGATTAGAAAGGCCTGCTCACAGAAGTGTTTTAGGGAGCGTTTGACAGTGATGAGGGGTGGTCGTTTGACTGCGGCTCCGTGGCGGATACAGGCGATGAGGCAGTGATCGCTGAGATCCTGGTTGAAGACAGCGGAGGTATATTTGGAGGGCCAGTTGGTCAGGATGACGTCTATGAGGGTGCCCTTGTTTACAGAGTTAGGGTTGTACCTGGTGGGTTCCTTGATGATTTGAGTGAGATTGAGGGCATCTAGCTTAGATTGTAGGACTGCCGGGGTGTTAAGCATATCCCAGTTTAGGTCACCTAACAGAACAAACTCTGAAGCTAGATGAGGGGCGATCAATTCACAAATGGTGTCCAGGGCGCAGCTGGGAGCTGACGGGGTCGGTAGCAGGCGGCAACAGTGATAGACTTGTTTCTGGAGAGAGTAATTTTCAAAATTAGTAGTTCAAACTGTTTGGGTATGGACCTGGAAAGTATGACATTACTTTGCAGGCTATCTCTGCAGTAGACTGCGACTCCGCCCCCTTTGGCAGTTCTATCTTGACGGAAGATGTTATAGTTGGGTATGGAAATCTCTGAATTTTTGGTGGCCTTCCTGAGCCAGGATTCAGACACGGCAAGGACATCAGGGTTAGCAGAGTGTGCTAAAGCAGTGAGTAAAACAAACTTAGGGAGGAGGCTTCTGATGTTGACATGCATAAAACCAAGACTTTTCGATCACAGAAGTCAACAAATGAGGGTACCTGGGGGCATGCAGGGCCTGGGTTTACCTCCACATCACCCGCGGAACAGAGAAGGAGTAGTATGAGGGTGCGGCTAAAGGCTATCAAAACTGGTCGCCTAGAGCGTTGGGGGCAGAGGATAAGAGGAGCAGGTTTCTGGGCATGGTAGAATATATTCAGGGCATAATGCGCAGACAGGGGTATGGTGGGGTGCGGGTACAGCGGAGGTAAGCCCAGGCACTGGGTGATGATGAGAGAGGTTGTATCTCTGGACATGCTGGTTGTAATGGGTGAGGTCACCGCATGTGTGGGGGGTGGGACAAAGGAGGTAACAGGGGTATGCAGAGTGGATCTAGGGGCTCCATTGTGAACTAAAACAATGATAACTAACCTGAACAACAGTATACAAGGCATATTGACATTTGGGAGAGACATACAGCGAGGCATACAGTAATCACAGGTGTTGAATTGGGAAAGCTAGCTAAAAACAGTAGGCGAGGCTAATCAGCTAGCACAACAAACAGCAGGTAAAATGGCGTTGACTAGGCAACTGGGCCGACAGATAAACAAACAAGCAGAATGGGGTACCGTGATTAATGGACAGTCCAGCGTGCGTCAGCTATGTAGCCAAGAAATCAGTGTCCAGGGGGCAGCGGTGGATGGGCAGGGAAGCTGGGCTGGCGAGTGTTATCCAGGTTTTTTTTTTTATTTTTTTTATTTTTTTATTTTTTATTTTTTTTTATATTTTTTTAAACTAACAATGACTAAATAGCTTGTAGCTAGTTAGCTGGTTAGCGTCTGGAGGTTCTTGAGTGTGTCATAAAAATAAATCAAAATTAAAAGTGATAGCGAATCCGTATCACAGTGGGTGAGGCAGGTTTCCGGAAGGTATAAACAAATAAAAATCAAAGAGAGAGAAAGTAAATGGGTTCAGAAGTGTTTGGGATGAGGTGAGTCAGATGGTTAGCAGGCCTGTGCTAACAAGCTAACAGTTCGTAGGCCCGGGCTAGACAAGCTAGCCGTTAGCAGGCCGAATAGCAAGTAGGGAGATAGCGAGGGCTAGAGAGCTAACCTTTGGGGGACGTCGCGATGGGGTGAGTCTGTTTATTCCTCTTCTTGCGGTGGCATTGACAGACCGGTCGTGGGCCCGGGTAATTGTAGCCCAGGATTATGCTACAGGAGCTCTGGTGAGCTGGAGACACAGCGTTTCAGAAAGCTCGCGGGCCTTGGCCAGCAGATGGGTCTTTGGCGATGTCGCAACGAAAAAGCCTGTTGAAACCACCTCGGACGATTATGTCGGCGGACCAGTCGTGATGGATCGGCGGCGCTCCGTGTCGGCAGTAAAGGGTCCAGGCCAATTGGCAAAAGAGGTATCGTTGGGCCTCTTCGGCTAGTCGGGAGATGGGCTTAGCTCAAGGCTAACTGTAGCTTGTTTTGGGCCAGAGACGTTGGCCAGGAGTAGCCACTCGGAATTGCAGCTAGCTAGTTGCGATGATCCGGTGTAAAGGTTCAGAGCTTGCGGTAGGAATCCGGAGATGTGGTAGAGAAAGAGCAGTCTGATATGCTCTGGGTTGATGTCGCTGGTGTTCTAGTTAGCTTAGAAGACCGCTAGCAATGGCTAACTGAGTACGAGCTAGTAGCTAGTTGCTGGCTAGCTTCTGATGGTGGCTCCGGATCTAATGTAAAGTATAGAAAAGGCGGATCCGTACCACATTGGGTGATGCGGGTTGCAGGAGAGTATATTCAGCTCTAGTTTGAGAGTGAGATTAAAATATGTACGAAATATATACAGAAAAATAAACGAAGAAAACTATATTTACACTAGACAGGACGGGACAAGACAAAACATACGTACGACTGCTACGCCATCTTGGAAATGAGATGGAGAGAGACAGCGAGAGAGAGATGGAGAGAGACAGACAGAGAGAGAGAGAGATGGAGAGAGACAGACAGACAGAGAGATGGTAGAGACAGACAGAGAGAGAGATGGAGAGAGACAGCGAGAGAGAGATGGAGAGAGACATACAGAGAGAGAGAGATGGAGAGAGACAGACAGAGAGAGAGATATGGAGAGAGACAGACAGACAGAGAGATGGAGAGAGACAGACAGACAGAGAGATGGAGAGAGACAGACAGACAGAGATGGTAGAGACCTTGATACTACAGTGCTGATGTTACTACTCCTACACAGAGTTCCATCTACAGTAGAGACATTGACACTACCGATGCTACAACACACAGCCTGACAAAAGAGATAGTGGATAAGATAGAGTGAGAGTGTAGAGAGGGGGATACAGAGAGGGAGATAGAGAGATGTGGAGAGAAAGAGGTGGAGAGAGAGAGAGAGTGGCAGGGAGAGTGGAGAGAGAGGAGAGAGAATGAGGGAGATTCATCTTGTGAAGTACTGTTGCTGTACCTCCTCTCTCTATCTCCTCTCCATATGTCATCACCAGGCCCTCTCTCTACCTCCTCTCTCTACCTCCTCTCTCCATATGTAATCACCAGGCCCTCTCTCTACCTCCTCTCTCCATATGTAATCACCAGGCCCTCTCTACCTCCTCTCTCTACCTCCTCTCTCCATATGTAATCACCAGGCCCTCTCTCTACCTCCTCTCTCCATATGTCATCACCAGGCCCTCTCTCTACCTCCTCTCTCTACCTCCTCTCTCCATATGTAATCACCAGGCCCTCTCTACCTCCTCTCTCTACCTGCTCTCTCCATATGTAATCACCAGGCCCTCTCTACCTCCTCTCTCTACCTCCTCTCTCCATATGTAATCACCAGGCCCTCTCTCTCCCTCCTCTCTCTACCTCCTCTCTCCATATGTAATCACCAGGCCCTCTCTCTACCTCCTCTCTCTACTTCCTCTCTCTACCTCCTCTCCATATGTAATCACCAGGCCCTCTCTCTACCTCCTCTCTCTACTTCCTCTCTCTACCTCCTCTCCATATGTAATCACCAGGCCCTCTCTCTACCTCCTCTCTCTACTTCCTCTCTCTACCTCCTCTCCATATGTAATCACCAGGCCCTCTCTACCTCCTCTCTCTACCTCCTCTCTCCATATGTAATCACCAGGCCCTCTCTACCTCCTCTCTCCATATGTAATCACCAGGCCCTCTCTCTACCTCCTCTCTCTACCTCCCATCTCTACCTCCCTCTCTACCTCCTCTCTCTACCTCCTCTCTCCATATGTAATCACCAGGTCCTCTCTCTACCTCCTCTCTCTACCTCCTCTCTCCATATGTAATCACCAGGCCCTCTCTACCTCCTCTCTCCATATGTAATCACCAGGCCCTCTCTCTACCTCCTCTCTCTACCTCCTCTCTCCATATGTAATCACCAGGCCCTCTCTCTACCTCCTCTCTCTACCTCCTCTCTCCATATGTAATCACCAGGCCCTCTCTACCTCCTCTCTCTACCTCCTCTCTCCATATGTAATCACCAGGCCCTCTCTCTACCTCCTCTCTCTACCTCCTCTCTCCATATGTAATCACCAGGCCCTCTCTACCTCCTCTCTCTACCTCCTCTCTCCATATGTAATCACCAGGCCCTCTCTACCTCCTCTCTCTACCTCCTCTCTCCATATGTCATCACCAGGCCCTCTCTCTACCTCCTCTCTCTACCTCCTCTCTCCATATGTAATCACCAGGCCCTCTCTACCTCCTCTCTCTACCTCCTCTCTCCATATGTAATCACCAGGCCCTCTCTACCTCCTCTCTCTATCTCCTCTCTCCATATGTAATCACCAGGCCCTCTCTACCTCCTCTCTCCATATGTAATCACCAGGCCCTCTCTACCTCCTCTCTACCTGCTCTCTCCATATGTAATCACCAGGCCCCTCTACCTCCTCTCTCTATCTCCTCTCTCCATATGTAATCACCAGGCCCTCTCTACCTCCCTCTCTACCTCCTCTCTCCATATGTAATCACCAGGCCCTCTCTACCTCCTCTCTCTATCTCCTCTCCATATGTAATCACCAGGCCCTCTCTCTACCTCCCTCTCTACTTCCTCTCTCTACCTCCTCTCCATATGTCATCACCAGGCCCTCTCTACCTCCTCTCTCTACCTCTCCTCTCTCCATATGTAATCACCAGGCCTCTCTCTACCTCCTCTCTCTATCTCCTCTCCATATGTAATCACCAGGCCCTCTCTCTACCTCCTCTCTCTACTTCCTCTCTCTACCTCCTCTCCATATGTCATCACCAGGCCCTCTCTACCTCCTCTCTCTACCTCCTCTCTCCATATGTAATCACCAGGCCCTCTCTACCTCCTCTCTCTATCTCCTCTCCATATGTAATCACCAGGCCCTCTCTCTACCTCCTCTCTCTATCTCCTCTCCATATGTAATCACCAGGCCCTCTCTCTACCTCCTCTCTCTACTTCCTCTCTCTACTTCCTCTCTCTACCTCCTCTCTCTACTCCTCTCTCTACCTCCTCTCTCCATATGTCATCACCAGGCCCTCTCTCTACCTCCTCTCTCTATCTCCTCTCTCCATATGTAATCACCAGGCCCTCTCTACCTCCTCTCTCTACCTCCTCTCTCCATATGTAATCACCAGGCCCTCTCTACCTCCTCTCTCTATCTCCTCTCCATATGTCATCACCAGGCCCTCTCTACCTCCTCTCTCTACCTCCTCTCTCCATATGTAATCACCAGGCCCTCTCTCTACCTCCTCTCTCTACCTCCTCTCCATATGTCATCACCAGGCCCTCTCTCTACCTCCTCTCTCTACCTCCTCTCTCCATATGTAATCACCAGGCCCTCTCTACCTCCTCTCTCCATATGTAATCACCAGGCCCTCTCTCTACCTCCTCTCTCTACCTCCTCTCTCCATATGTCATCACCAGGCCCTCTCTACCTCCTCTCTCTACCTCCTCTCTCCATATGTCATCACCAGGCCCTCTCTCTACCTCCTCTCTCTACCTCCTCTCTCCATATGTGATCACCAGGCCCCTCTCTACCTCCTCTCTCTACCTCCTCTCTCCATATGTAATCACCAGGCCCTCTCTCTACCTCCTCTCTCTACCTCCTCTCTCCATATGTCATCACCAGGCCCTCTCTCTGCCCTCTCTCTACCTCCTCTCTCCATATGTAATCACCAGGCCCTCTCTACCTCCTCTCTCTACCTCCTCTCTCCATATGTAATCACCAGGCCCTCTCTACCTCCTCTCTCTACCTCCTCTCTCCATATGTAATCACCAGGCCCTCTCTACCTCCTCTCTCTACCTCCTCTCTCCATATGTAATCACCAGGCCCTCTCTCTACCTCCTCTCTCTACCTCCTCTCTCCATATGTCATCACCAGGCCCTCTCTCTACCTCCTCTCTCTACCTCCTCTCTCCATATGTCATCACCAGGCCCTCTCTCTACCTCCTCTCTCTACCTCCTCTCTCCATATGTAATCACCAGGCCCTCTCTCTACCTCCTCTCTCCATATGTAATCACCAGGCCCTCTCTCTACCTCCTCTCTCTACCTCCTCTCTCCATATGTCATCACCAGGCCCTCTCTCTACCTCCTCTCTCTACCTCCTCTCTCCATATGTAATCACCAGGCCCTCTCTCTACCTCCTCTCTCCATATGTAATCACCAGGCCCTCTCTCTACCTCCTCTCTCTACCTCCTCTCTCCATATGTAATCACCAGGCCCTCTCTCTACCTCCTCTCTCCATATGTAATCACCAGGCCCTCTCTCTACCTCCTCTCTCTACCTCCTCTCTCCATATGTCATCACCAGGCCCTCTCTCTACCTCCTCTCTCTACCTCCTCTCTCCATATGTAATCACCAGGCCCTCTCTCTACCTCCTCTCTCTACCTCCTCTCTCCATATGTCATCACCAGGCCCTCTCTCTACCTCCTCTCTCTACCTCCTCTCTCCATATGTAATCACCAGGCCCTCTCTCTACCTCCTCTCTCTACCTCCTCTCTCCATATGTAATCACCAGGCCCTCTCTCTACCTCCTCTCTCTACCTCCTCTCTCCATATGTAATCACCAGGCCCTCTCTCTACCTCCTCTCTCTACCTCCTCTCTCCATATGTAATCACCAGGCCCTCCCTCTACCCCCTCCCCCTACCTCCTCTCTCCATATGTAATCACCAGGCCCTCTCTCTACCTCCTCTCTCTACCTCCTCTCTCCATATGTCATCACCTACCTCCTCTCTCTACCTCCTCTCCATATGTAATACCTCCTCTCTCCATATGTAATCACCAGGCCCTCTCTCTACCTCCTCTACTGATATTAGCTTTCTAGTTCTGTGACATGCCTGGTAACAAAACCTTGTCCCTCCCCAGGATGTGGAGTCTACATTCTTCCATATGTAATCACCAGGCCCTCTCTCTACCTCCTCTCTACTGATATTAGCTTTCTAGTTCTGTGACATGCCTGGTAACAAAACCTTGTCCCTCCCCAGGATGTGGAGTCTACATTCTTCCATATGTAATCACCAGGCCCTCTCTCTACCTCCTCTCTACTGATATTAGCTTTCTAGTTCTGTGACATGCCTGGTAACAATACCTTGTCCCTCCCCAGGATGTGGAGTCTACGTTCTTCCATATGTAATCACCAGGCCCCTCTCTACCTCCTCTCTACTGATATTAGCTTTCTAGTTCTGTGACATGCCTGGTAACAAAACCTTCTAACAAAACCCTCCCCAGGATGTGGAGTCTACATTCTTCCAGTTTGGAGCGTCTCTGATGCAGGAGGCGTTACTGATGATGAACATCATGGAGGAATATGACTGGCACATCTTCTCTATAGTCACCTCTAAGTTCCCGGGTACCAGGTACACACACACACACACACACACACACACACACACACACACACACACACACACACGTTACTGATGATGAACATCATGGAGGAATATGACTGGCACATCTTCTCTATAGTCACCTCTAAGTTCCCCGGGTACCAGGTACACACACACACACACACACACACGTTACTGATGATGAACATCATGGAGGAATATGACTGGCACATCTTCTCTATAGTCACCTCTAAGTTCCCGGGTACCAGGTACACACACACACACACACACACGTTACTGATGATGAACATCATGGAGGAATATGACTGGCACATCTTCTCTATAGTCACCTCTAAGTTCCCCGGGTACCAGGTACACACACACACACACACACACACGTTACTGATGATGAACATCATGGAGGAATATGACTGGCACATCTTCTCTATAGTCACCTCTAAGTTCCCCGGGTACCAGGTACACACACACACACACACACACGTTACTGATGATGAACATCATGGAGGAATATGACTGGCACATCTTCTCTATAGTCACCTCTAAGTTCCCGGGTACCAGGTACACACACACACACACACACACACACGTTACTGATGATGAACATCATGGAGGAATATGACTGGCACATCTTCTCTATAGTCACCTCTAAGTTCCCCGGGTACCAGGTACACACACACACACACACACACACACGTTACTGATGATGAACATCATGGAGGAATATGACTGGCACATCTTCTCTATAGTCACCTCTAAGTTCCCGGGTACCAGGTACACACACACACACACACACACACACACACACACGTTACTGATGATGAACATCATGGAGGAATATGACTGGCACATCTTCTCTATAGTCACCTCTAAGTTCCCCGGTACCAGGTACACACACACACACACACACACACGTTACTGATGATGAACATCATGGAGGAATATGACTGGCACATCTTCTCTATAGTCACCTCTAAGTTCCCGGGTACCAGGTACACACACACACACACACACACGTTACTGATGATGAACATCATGGAGGAATATGACTGGCACATCTTCTCTATAGTCACCTCTAAGTTCCCCGGGTACCAGGTACACACACACACACACACACACACGTTACTGATGATGAACATCATGGAGGAATATGACTGGCACATCTTCTCTATAGTCACCTCTAAGTTCCCCGGGTACCAGGTACACACACACACACACACACACACGTTACTGATGATGAACATCATGGAGGAATATGACTGGCACATCTTCTCTATAGTCACCTCTAAGTTCCCCGGGTACCAGGTACACACACACACACACACACACGTTACTGATGATGAACATCATGGAGGAATATGACTGGCACATCTTCTCTATAGTCACCTCTAAGTTCCCCGGGTACCAGGTACACACACACACACACACACACACACACACGTTACTGATGATGAACATCATGGAGGAATATGACTGGCACATCTTCTCTATAGTCACCTCTAAGTTCCCCGGGTACCAGGTACACACACACACACACACACACACACACGTTACTGATGATGAACATCATGGAGGAATATGACTGGCACATCTTCTCTATAGTCACCTCTAAGTTCCCCGGGTACCAGGTACACACACACACACACACACACGTTACTGATGATGAACATCATGGAGGAATATGACTGGCACATCTTCTCTATAGTCACCTCTAAGTTCCCCGGGTACCAGGTACACACACACACACACACACACACACACACACGTTACTGATGATGAACATCATGGAGGAATATGACTGGCACATCTTCTCTATAGTCACCTCTAAGTTCCCCGGGTACCAGGTACACACACACACACACACACACGTTACTGATGATGAACATCATGGAGGAATATGACTGGCACATCTTCTCTATAGTCACCTCTAAGTTCCCGGGTACCAGGTACACACACACACACACACACGTTACTGATGATGAACATCATGGAGGAATATGACTGGCACATCTTCTCTATAGTCACCTCTAAGTTCCCCGGGTACCAGGTACACACACACACACACACACACGTTACTGATGATGAACATCATGGAGGAATATGACTGGCACATCTTCTCTATAGTCACCTCTAAGTTCCCCGGGTACCAGGTACACACACACACACACACACACACGTTACTGATGATGAACATCATGGAGGAATATGACTGGCACATCTTCTCTATAGTCACCTCTAAGTTCCCCGGGTACCAGGTACACACACACACACACACACACACACACACACACACACACACACACACACACACACACACACACACACACACATTACACACACGCACACGCACACACACACACACACACTACATACACACACACACACACACACAGACACACACACACACACACACACACACACACACAGACACACACACACACACACACACACAAACCCCCCACCCCCCACCCCCCAGTAACCGTTGTGTCTGTGTGTAGGAGTTTATAAATGTCCTGCGTGTGACGGTGGACCACAGCTTTGTGCGTTGGGATCTTCAGAGCGTCGTCACGCTGGACGCTGTGGACGGAGACGCCAACTCTAAAGCTCATATCCAGCTGAAGAGGATCCAGAGTCCTGTAATACTGCTGTACTGCTCCAAGGAGGAGGCTAGGTACTAGAGGCTGTTATACTGCTACTAGGAAGACGCTAGGTACTAGAGGCTGTTATACTGCTGTACTGCTCCAAGGAAGAGGCTAGGTACTAGAGGCTGTTATACTGCTGCTAGGAAGAGGCTAGGTACTAGAGGCTGTTATACTGCTGCTAGGAAGAGGCTAGGTACTAGAGGCTGTTATACTGCTGTACTGCTCCAAGGAGGAGGCTAGGTACTAGAGGCTCTTATACTGCTGTACTGCTCCAAGGAGGAGGCTAGGTACTAGAGGCTGTTATACTGCTACTAGGAAGAGGCTAGGTACTAGAGGCTGTTATACTGCTGCTAGGAAGAGGCTAGGTACTAGAGGCTGTTATACTGCTGCAAGGAGGAGGCTAGGTACTAGAGGCTGTTATACTGCTGTACTGCTCCAAGGAGGAGGCTAGGTACTAGAGGCTGTTATACTGCTGTACTGCTCCAAGGAGGAGGCTAGGTACTAGAGGCTGTTATACTGCTGTACTGCTCCAAGGAGGAGGCTAGGTACTAGAGGCTGTTATACTGCTCCATGGAGGAGGCTAGGTACTAGAGGCTGTTATACTGCTGTACTGCTACTAGGAAGAGGCTAGGTACTAGAGGCTGTAATACTGCTGTACTGCTCCAAGGAGGAGGCTAGGTACTAGAGGCTGTTATACTGCTGTACTGCTCCAAGGAGGAGGCTAGGTACTAGAGGCTGTTATACTGCTCCAAGGAGGAGGCTAGGTACTAGAGGCTGTAATACTGCTGTACTGCTCCAAGGAGGAGGCTAGGTACTAGAGGCTGTTATACTGCTGTACTGCTCCAAGGAGGAGGCTAGGTACTAGAGGCTGTTATACTGCTGTACTGCTCCAAGGAGGAGGCTAGGTACTAGAGGCTGTTATACTGCTGCTAGGAAGAGGCTAGGTACTAGAGGCTGTTATACTGCTGTACTGCTCCAAGGAGGAGGCTAGGTACTAGAGGCTGTTATACTGCTACTAGGAAGAGGCTAGGTACTAGAGGCTGTTATACTGCTGTACTGCTCCAAGGAGGAGGCTAGGTACTAGAGGCTGTTATACTGCTGCTAGGAAGAGGCTAGGTACTAGAGGCTGTTATACTGCTGCTAGGAAGAGGCTAGGTACTAGAGGCTGTTATACTGCTGCTAGGAAGAGGCTAGGTACTAGAGGCTGTTATACTGCTGTACTGCTCCAAGGAGGAGGCTAGGTACTAGAGGCTGTTATACTGCTGCTAGCAAGAGGCTAGGTACTAGAGGCTGTTATACTGCTGTACTGCTCCAAGGAGGAGGCTAGGTACTAGAGGCTGTTATACTGCTGCTAGGAGGAGGCTAGGTACTAGAGGCTGTTATACTGCTCCAAGGAGGAGGCTAGGTACTAGAGGCTGTTATACTGCTCCAAGGAGGAGGCTAGGTACTAGAGGCTGTTATACTGCTCCAAGGAGGAGGCTAGGTACTAGAGGCTGTTATACTGCTCCAAGGAGGAGGCTAGGTACTAGAGGCTGTTATACTGCTGCTAGGAGGAGGCTAGGTACTAGAGGCTGTTATACTGCTGCTAGGAGGAGGCTAGGTACTAGAGGCTGTTATACTGCTGTACTGCTCCAAGGAGGAGGCTAGGTACTAGAGGCTGTTATACTGCTACTAGGAGGAGGCTAGGTACTAGAGGCTATTATACTGCTGCTAGGAAGAGGCTAGGTACTAGAGGCTGTTATACTGCTGTACTGCTACTAGGAAGAGGCTAGGTACTAGAGGCTGTTATACTGCTCCAAGGAGGAGGCTAGGTACTAGAGGCTGTTATACTGCTGCTAGGAAGAGGCTAGGTACTAGAGGCTGTTATACTGCTACTAGGAAGAGGCTAGGTACTAGAGGCTGTTATACTGCTGCTAGGAAGAGGCTAGGTACTAGAGGCTGTTATACTGCTGCTAGGAAGAGGCTAGGTACTAGAGGCTGTTATACTGCTGTACTGCTCCAAGGAGGAGGCTAGGTACTAGAGGCTGTTATACTGCTGCTAGGAGGAGGCTAGGTACTAGAGGCTGTTATACTGCTGCTAGGAAGAGGCTAGGTACTAGAGGCTGTTATACTGCTGTACTGCTACTAGGAAGAGGCTAGGTACTAGAGGCTGTTATACTGCTGCTAGGAAGAGGCTAGGTACTAGAGGCTGTTATACTGCTGCTAGGAAGAGGCTAGGTACTAGAGGCTGTTATACTGCTACTAGGAAGAGGCTAGGTACTAGAGGCTGTTATACTGCTGCTAGGAAGAGGCTAGGTACTAGAGGCTGTTATACTGCTGCTAGGAAGAGGCTAGGTACTAGAGGCTGTTATACTGCTGTACTGCTGCTAGGAAGAGGCTAGGTACTAGAGGCTGTTATACTGCTCCAAGGAGGAGGCTAGGTACTAGAGGCTGTTATACTGCTGCTAGGAGGAGGCTAGGTACTAGAGGCTGTTATACTGCTACTAGGAAGAGGCTAGGTACTAGAGGCTGTTATACTGCTGTACTGCTACTAGGAAGAGGCTAGGTACTAGAGGCTGTTATACTGCTCCAAGGAGGAGGCTAGGTACTAGAGGCTGTTATACTGCTGCTAGGAAGAGGCTAGGTACTAGAGGCTGTTATACTGCTGCTAGGAGGAGGCTAGGTACTAGAGGCTGTTATACTGCTGTACTGCTCCAAGGAGGAGGCTAGGTACTAGAGGCTGTTATACTGCTGTACTGCTCCAAGGAGGAGGCTAGGTACTAGAGGCTGTTATACTGCTGCTAGGAAGAGGCTAGGTACTAGAGGCTGTTATACTGCTGCTAGGAAGAGGCTAGGTACTAGAGGCTGTTATACTGCTGCTAGGAAGAGGCTAGGTACTAGAGGCTGTTATACTGCTACTAGGAAGAGGCTAGGTACTAGAGGCTGTTATACTGCTGCTAGGAAGAGGCTAGGTACTAGAGGCTGTTATACTGCTGCTAGGAAGAGGCTAGGTACTAGAGGCTGTTATACTGCTGCTAGGAGGAGGCTAGGTACTAGAGGCTGTTATACTGCTGCTAGGAAGAGGCTAGGTACTAGAGGCTGTTATACTGCTGTACTGCTCCAAGGAGGAGGCTAGGTACTAGAGGCTGTTATACTGCTGTACTGCTCCAAGGAGGAGGCTAGGTACTAGAGGCTGTTATACTGCTACTAGGAGGAGGCTAGGTACTAGAGGCTGTTATACTGCTGCTAGGAAGAGGCTAGGTACTAGAGGCTGTTATACTGCTGTACTGCTCCAAGGAGGAGGCTAGGTACTAGAGGCTGTTATACTGCTGCTAGGAGGAGGCTAGGTACTAGAGGCTGTTATACTGCTGCTAGGAGGAGGCTAGGTACTAGAGGCTGTAATACTGCTGTACTGCTCCAAGGAGGAGGCTAGGTACTAGAGGCTGTTATACTGCTGCTAGGAGGAGGCTAGGTACTAGAGGCTGTAATACTGCTGTACTGCTCCAAGGAGGAGGCTAGGTACTAGAGGCTGTTATACTGCTGTACTGCTCCAAGGAGGAGGCTAGGTACTAGAGGCTGTTATACTGCTGCTAGGAAGAGGCTAGGTACTAGAGGCTGTTATACTGCTGCTAGGAAGAGGCTAGGTACTAGAGGCTGTTATACTGCTGCTAGGAAGAGGCTAGGTACTAGAGGCTGTTATACTGCTGCTAGGAGGAGGCTAGGTACTAGAGGCTGTTATACTGCTGTACTGCTCCAAGGAGGAGGCTAGGTACTAGAGGCTGTTATACTGCTACTAGGAAGAGCCTAGGTACTAGAGGCTGTTATACTGCTGTACTGCTACTAGGAAGAGGCTAGGTACTAGAGGCTGTTATACTGCTGTACTGCTCCAAGGAGGAGGCTAGGTAGTAGAGGCTGTTATACTGCTACTAGGAAGAGCCTAGGTACTAGAGGCTGTTATACTGTTATACTGCTACTAGGAAGAGGCTAGGTACTAGAGGCTGTTATACTGCTGCTAGGAAGAGGCTAGGTACTAGAGGCTGTTATACTGCTACTAGGAAGAGGCTAGGTACTAGAGGCTGTTATACTGCTGCTTGGAAGAGGCTAGGTACTAGAGGCTGTTATACTGCTGTACTGCTCCAAGGAGGAGGCTAGGTACTAGAGGCTGTTATACTGCTGTACTGCTCCAAGGAGGAGGCTAGGTACTAGAGGCTGTTATACTGCTGCTAGGAGGAGGTGATCCCGGTTCACCATTTAACTGTGTTAATCCTGGTTCACCATTTAACCTGGTTCACCATTTAACTGTGTTGATCCTGGTTCACCATTTAACTGTGTTGATCCTGGTTCACCATTTAACTGTGTTGATCCTGGTTCACCATTTAACTGTGTTGATCCCGGTTCACCATTTAACTGTGTTAATCCTGGTTCACCATTTAACTGTGTTGATCCTGGTTCACCATTTAACTGTGTTGATCCCGGTTCACCATTTAACTGTGTTAATCCCGGTTCACCATTTAACTGTGTTAATCCCGGTTCAACATTAAACTGTGTTGATCCCGGTTCACCATTTAACCTGGTTCACCATTTAACTGTGTTGATCCCGGTTCACCATTTAACTGTGTTGATCCCGGTTCACCATTTAACCTGGTTCACCATTTAACTGTGTTGATCCCGGTTCACCATTTAACTGTGTTGATCCCGGTTCACCATTTAACTGTGTTGATCCTGGTTCACCATTTAACTGTGTTGATCCCGGTTCACCATTTAACCTGGTTCACCATTTAACTGTGTTGATCCTGGTTCACCATTTAACTGTGTTGATCCTGGTTCACCATTTAACTGTGTTGATCCCGGTTCACCATTTAACTGTGTTGATCCCGGTTCACCATTTAACTGTGTTGATCCCGGTTCACCATTTAACTGTGTTAATCCCGGTTCAACATTAAACTGTGTTGATCCCTGTTCACCATTTAACTGTGTTAATCCCGGTTCAACATTAAACTGTGTTGATCCCGGTTCACCATTTAACTGTGTTGATCCCGGTTCACCATTTAACTTGGTTCACCATTTAACTGTGTTGATCCCGGTTCACCATTTAACTGTGTTGATCCTGGTTCACCATTTAACTGTGTTGATCCTGGTTCACCATTTAACTGTGTTGATCCCGGTTCACCATTTAACTGTGTTGATCCCGGTTCACCATTTAACTGTGTTGATCCTGGTTCACCATTTAACTGTGTTGATCCTGGTTCACCATTTAACTGTGTTGATCCCGGTTCACCATTTAACCTGGTTCACCATTTAACTGTGTTGATCCCGGTTCACCATTTAACTGTGTTGATCCCGGTTCACCATTTAACTGTGTTGATCCTGGTTCACCATTTAACTGTGTTGATCCTGGTTCACCATTTAACTGTGTTGATCCCGGTTCACCATTTAACCTGGTTCACCATTTAACTGTGTTGATCCCGGTTCACCATTTAACTGTGTTGATCCTGGTTCACCATTTAACTGTGTTGATCCTGGTTCACCATTTAACTGTGTTGATCCTGGTTCACCATTTAACCTGGTTCACCATTTAACTGTGTTGATCCTGGTTCACCATTTAACTGTGTTGATCCCGGTTCACCATTTAACTGTGTTGATCCCGGTTCACCATTTAACTGTGTTGATCCCGGTTCACCATTTAACTGTGTTGATCCCGGTTCACCATTTAACTGTGTTGATCCCGGTTCACCATTTAACTGTGTTGATCCCGGTTCACCATTTAACTGTGTTGATCCCGGTTCACCATTTAACTGTGTTGATCCCGGTTCACCATTTAACCTGGTTCACCATTTAAATGTGTTGATCCCGGTTCACCATTTAACTGTGTTGATCCTGGTTCACCATTTAACCTGGTTCACCATTTAACTGTGTTGATCCCGGTTCACCATTTAACTGTGTTGATCCCGGTTCACCATTTAACTTGGTTCACCATTTAACTGTGTTGATCCCGGTTCACCATTTAACTGTGTTGATCCCGGTTCACCATTTAACTTGGTTCACCATTTAACTGTGTTGATCCCGGTTCACCATTTAACTGTGTTGATCCCGGTTCACCATTTAACTTGGTTCACCATTTAACTGTGTTGATCCCGGTTCACCATTTAACTGTGTTGATCCCGGTTCACCATTTAACTGTGTTGATCCTGGTTCACCATTTAACTGTGTTGATCCCGGTTCACCATTTAACTGTGTTGATCCCGGTTCACCATTTAACTGTGTTGATCCCGGTTCACCATTTAACTGTGTTGATCCTGGTTCACCATTTAACTGTGTTGATCCCGGTTCACCATTTAACTGTGTTGATCCCGGTTCACCATTTAACCTGGTTCACCATTTAACTGTGTTGATCCCGGTTCACCATTTAACTGTGTTGATCCTGGTTCACCATTTAACTGTGTTGATCCTGGTTCACCATTTAACTGTGTTGATCCCGGTTCACCATTTAACTGTGTTGATCCCGGTTCACCATTTAACCTGGTTCACCATTTAACCGTGTTGATCCCGGTTCACCATTTAACTGTGTTGATCCCGGTTCACCATTTAACTGTGTTGATCCCGGTTCACCATTTAACCTGGTTCACCATTTAACTGTGTTGATCCCGGTTCACCATTTAACTGTGTTGATCCTGGTTCACCATTTAACTGTGTTGATCCCGGTTCACCATTTAACTGTGTTGATCCTGGTTCACCATTTAACTGTGTTGATCCTGGTTCACCATTTAACTGTGTTGATCCTGGTTCACCATTTAACTGTGTTGATCCCGGTTCACCATTTAACTGTGTTGATCCCGGTTCACCATTTAACTGTGTTGATCCCGGTTCACCATTTAACTGTGTTGATCCCGGTTCACCATTTAACTGTGTTGATCCCGGTTCACCATTTAACCGTGTTGATCGTGGTTCACCATTTAACCTGGTTCACCATTTAACTGTGTTGATCCCGGTTCACCATTTAACTGTGTTGATCCCGGTTCACCATTTAACTGTGTTGATCCTGGTTCACCATTTAACTGTGTTGATCCTGGTTCACCATTTAACTGTGTTGATCCCGGTTCACCATTTAACCTGGTTCACCATTTAACCTGGTTCACCATTTAACTGTGTTGATCCCGGTTCACCATTTAACCTGGTTCACCATTTAACCTGGTTCACCATTTAACTGTGTTGATCCCGGTTCACCATTTAACTGTGTTGATCCCGGTTCACCATTTAACTGTGTTGATCCCGGTTCACCATTTAACTGTGTTGATCCCGGTTCACCATTTAACTGTGTTGATCCCGGTTCACCATTTAACTGTGTTGATCCCGGTTCACCATTTAACTGTGTTGATCCCGGTTCACCATTTAACTGTGTTGATCCCGGTTCACCATTTAACTGTGTTGATCCCGGTTCACCATTTAACCGTGTTGATCCTGGTTCACCATTTAACTGTGTTGATCCCGGTTCACCATTTAACTGTGTTGATCCCGGTTCACCATTTAACTGTGTTGATCCCGGTTCACCATTTAACTGTGTTGATCCTGGTTCACCATTTAACTGTGTTGATCCCGGTTCACCATTTAACTGTGTTGATCCTGGTTCACCATTTAACTTGGTTCACCATTTAACTGTGTTGATCCCGGTTCACCATTTAACTGTGTTGATCCTGGTTCACCATTTAACTGTGTTGATCCTGGTTCACCATTTAACCTGGTTCACCATTTAACTGTGTTGATCCCGGTTCACCATTTAACTTGGTTCACCATTTAACTGTGTTGATCCCGGTTCACCATTTAACTGTGTTGATCCTGGTTCACCATTTAACTGTGTTGATCCTGGTTCACCATTTAACCTGGTTCACCATTTAACTGTGTTGATCCCGGTTCACCATTTAACTTGGTTCACCATTTAACTGTGTTGATCCCGGTTCACCATTTAACTGTGTTGATCCTGGTTCACCATTTAACTGTGTTGATCCTGGTTCACCATTTAACCTGGTTCACCATTTAACTGTGTTGATCCTGGTTCACCATTTAACTGTGTTGATCGGTTCACCATTTAACCTGGTTCACCATTTAACTGTGTTGATCCCGGTTCACCATTTAACCTGGTTCACCATTTAACTGTGTTGATCCCGGTTCACCATTTAACCTGGTTCACCATTTAACTGTGTTGATCCCGGTTCACCATTTAACCTGGTTCACCATTTAACTGTGTTGATCCCGGTTCACCATTTAACCTGGTTCACCATTTAACCGTGTTGATCCCGGTTCACCATTTAACCTGGTTCACCATTTAACTGTGTTGATCCCGGTTCACCATTTAACTGTGTTGATCCCGGTTCACCATTTAACCTGGTTCACCATTTAACCGTGTTGATCCCGGTTCACCATTTAACTGTGTTGATCCTGGTTCACCATTTAACTGTGTTGATCCCGGTTCACCATTTAACTGTGTTGATCCCGGTTCACCATTTAACCGTGTTGATCCCGGTTCACCATTTAACTGTGTTGATCCCGGTTCACCATTTAACCGTGTTGATCGTGGACCGTCAATATATTAGTTCATAAACATAATGGATTCATGAAGATAGCTCAGTCCGGCCGTTTACCATTGTCTACTTAAAATGGAGCTGCCTCTTAAACACCAGTGATATAGCATCTGGTTCTGGTCTACTTAGTTCATTGATTTCCATTGAAACCTTACAAATGAGGGAGTGGGATGTCTCATTTCATCTTCCTTCTCCGGTATATTATTCTAAACAATCTGATCCCCCTGCAGGTATATATTGGAAGAGGCCAGGTCTCTAGGTCTGACTGGGTCGGGCTACATCTGGATCGTACCAAGTCTGACCACAGGAACCCCGACTTCACCCCAGACATCTATCCCCTGGGGATGATCTCTGTGTCCTACAACGAGATGGAGTATCCCTTGGAGAGCCGCCTTAGAGACGGAGTGGGCATCATCGCCACGGCAGCCGTCGCCATGCTGAGGGAGAAAGGGGAGGTGCCAGAACCCCAAGGGAACTGCTACAGCCAATCAGAGAAGGGAAAGACTCTGCCCAGCGCCCTGAGAGGGTAAAAGAGGGAGTGGTGTGTGTGTCCTATCAAAATCAAATAACATTTTATTTATCACATAATGCCCCACAATGTCAATACGTTGTAGAAGCACCTTTTGGCGGCAATTACAACTTTGAGATGTCTTGGGTATGTCTGGATCAGCTTTGAGTCATCTTGGGTATGTCTGGATCAGCTCTGAGTCGTCTTGGGTATGTCTGGATCAGCTTTGAGTCGTCTTGGGTATGTCTGGATCAGCGTTGAGTCGTCTTGGGTATGTCTGGATCAGCTTTGAGTCGTCTTGGGTATGTCTGTATCAGCTTTGAGTCGTCTTGGGTATGTCTGGATCAGCTTTGAGTCATCTTGGGTATGTCTGGATCAGCTTTGAGTCATCTTGGGTATGTCTGGATCAGCTTTGAGTCATCTTGGGTATGTCTGTATCAGCGTTGAGTCGTCTTGGGTATGTCTGTATCAGCTTTGAGTCGTCTTGGGTATGTCTGGATCAGCGTTGAGTCGTCTTGGGTATGTCTGTATCAGCTTTGAGTCGTCTTGGGTATGTCTGTATCAGCTTTGAGTCATCTTGGGTATGTCTGTATCAGCTTTGAGTCGTCTTGGGTATGTCTGTATCAGCTTTGAGTCATCTTGGGTATGTCTGTATCAGCTTTGAGTCGTCTTGGGTATGTCTGTATCAGCTTTGAGTCATCTTGGGTATGTCTGGATCAGCTTTGAGTCATCTTGGGTATGTCTGGATCAGCTTTGAGTCATCTTGGGTATGTCTGGATCAGCTTTGAGTCATCTTGGGTATGTCTGGATCAGCTTTGAGTCATCTTGGGTATGTCTGGATCAGCTTTGAGTCATCTTGGGTATGTCTGGATCAGCTTTGCACATCAGGATTTGGTGATTTTCTCCCATTCTTCTTAATCTCTCTTCAGTTAGATGGGGAAACAGTAATTTCCACAGATTTTCAATGGGATTCAAGTCTGGGCTTTGGCTCGGCCACTCAAGGAGTTTCACATTCTTATTCTGAAGCCATTACCAGCATTGCTTTGGCGGTATGCTTGGATTCATTGTCCTGTTGGAAGGTGAATCTTCATCCCTCGTCTAAGGTTGTTTGCACTCTGAAGCAGGTTTTCATCAAGGATTTTCCTGTAATTGGCTCCATTCATTGTCCCCTCGATCCTCACCAGTCTCCCAGTCCCCTACCACTGGAAAACATCCCCATAGCATGATGCTGCCACCACCGTGCTTCATTGTAGGATGGTGTTAGACGGGTGATGTGCCTGGTTTTCTCCAGACGTTGGTCTTTGCGTTCAGGCCAAATAGGTACATGTTTGTCTCATCAGACTACAGAATATTTTGCCTTATGACTATTTTGCTAGCTCCAGGTGTCATGTGACCTTTTTGCTAACTCCAGGTGTCATGTGACCTTTTTGCTAACTCCAGGTGTCATGTGACCTTTTTGCTAACTCCAGGTGTCATGTGACCTTTTTGCTAACTCCAGGTGTCATGTGACCTTTTTGCTAAGTCCAGCTGTCATGTGACCTTTTTGCAAACTTTTTCTCAGGAGTGGCTTCCGTCTTCAGGAGTGGATTCTGTATGGCCACTCTCCCATAAAGTCCAGATTGGGGAAGTGCTGTAGAGACTGTTGTCCTTCTGACAGGTTCTCCCATCTCAGTCTGGGTAGACTCTGATGGAGACCAGCTCTAGGCAGAGTCTGGGTAGACTCTGATGGAGACCAGCTCTAGGCAGTCTGGGTAGACTCTGATGGAGACCAGCTCTAGGCAGTCTGGGTAGATTCTGATGGAGACCAGCTCTAGGCAGTCTGGGTAGACTCTGATGGAGACCAGCTCTAGGCAGTCTGGGTAGACTCTGATGGAGACCAGCTCTAGGCAGAGTCTGGGTAGATGCTGATGGAGACCAGCTCTAGGCAGAGTCTGGGTAGACTCTGATGGAGACTAGCTCTAGGCAGTCTGGGTAGACTCTGATGGAGACCAGCTCTAGGCAGTCTGGGTAGACTCTGATGGACACCAGCTCTAGGCAGAGTCTGGGTAGACTCTGATGGACGATGGAGACCACTGTGCTCTTGGAAACTTTCAACACTCTAAGAATAATTTCATGATCAACCCAGATATATGCCTCATCACAATTCTATCTCTGATATCTACAGACAGTTCCTCAGACTTTATGGTATAGTCAATGTACCCTTGAGCAAGGCACTTAACCCTAGTTGCTACTGTAGGTCTCTCTGGATCAGAGAGTCTGCTAAATGACTCACTACTGTAGTGTCTCTGGATCAGAGAGTCTGCTAAATGACTCACTACTGTAGTGTCTCTGGATCAGAGAGTCTGCTAAATGACTCACTACTGTAGTGTCTCTGGATCAGAGAGTCTGCTAAATGACTCACTACTGCAGTACTGTCTCTATTTAACTGTCTGTCTCTCTGTCTGTCTGTCTGTCTGCCTGTAGTGGTTCATGTCCTCTCTCTCTGTCTGTCTGTCTGTCTGTCTGTCTGTCTGTCTGTCTCTCTCTCAATTTTTCAATTCAATTCAATTCAAGGCCTTTATTGACATGGGAA
>NW_026288602.1:90000-97500 GCF_023373465.1 Oncorhynchus keta
CATCACTCTTCTTCTTGGTCAAATAGCCCTTACACAGCCTGGAGGTGTGTTGGGTCATTGTCCTGTTGAGAAACAAACGCAAACCACACAGGATGGCGTATTGCTCCAGTTGAAAAACAAAGATAGTCCATCTAAGCCCAAACCAGATGGGATGGTGTATCGCTGCAGAATGCTGAGGTAGCCATGCTGGTTAAGTGTGCCTTGAATTCTAAATAAATCACAGACAGTGTCACCAATTTTTTTTTTAAACACTCCATCACACCTCCTCCTCCATGCTTCACGGTGGGAACCAAAGATTTGGACTACTATATAAATTCAGACTAAAGGACAGATTTCCAACGGTCTAATATCGATTGCTTTTGTTTCTTGGCCCCAGCAAGTCTCCTCTTCTTATTGGTGTCCTTTAGTAGTGTTTTTTTCTTTGCAGCAATTCAACAATTAAGGCCTGATTCACGCAGTCTCTTCTGAACAGTTGATGTCTGTTAGTTCAACTCTGTGAAGCATTTATTTGGGCTGCAATTTCTGAGGCTGGTAACTCTAATAAATGTATCCTCTGCAGCAGAGGTAACTCTGGGTCTTCCTTTCCTGTGACGGTCCTCATGAGAGCCAGTTTCATCATAGCGCTTGATGGTTTTTGCAACTGCACTTGAAGAAACTTTTGAAGAATTTTCCAGATTGACTGACATTTATGTCTTAAAGTAATGTTGGACTGTAGTTTCTCTTTGCTTATTTGAACTGTTCTTGCCATAATATGGACTCGGTCTTTTACCAAATAGGGCTATCGTCTGTATACAACCCCTACCTTGTCACAACACAACAGATTGGCTCAAACACATTAAGAAGGAAAGAAATTCCACAAATGAACTTTTAACAAGGCACGCCTGTTAATTGAAATGCATTCCAGGTGACTACCTCATGAAGCTGGTTGAGAGAATGCCAAGAGTGTGCAAAGCTGTCATCAAGGCAAAGGGTGGCTCCTTGGTCGAATCTCAAACATAAAACATATTTGGATTTGTTTAACAATTTTTGGAAACAACATTATTCCAAATATATTATTTCATAGTTTTGATGTCTTCACTATTATTCTACAATGTATAAAATAGTAAAAATAAAGAAAACCCTTGAATGAGTAGGTGTGTCCAAACTTTTGACTGCTACTGTAGTACAACTAAGTTGGGTAGACTGTTTTAATACATTACTGTAGAACTATGTTGTAGACAGTTTAACTATATTACTGTAGAACTATGTTGTAGACAGTTTAACTATATTACTGTAGAACTATATTATTGTAGAACTATGTTGTAGATAGTTGAACTATATTACTGTAGAACTATGTTGTAGATAGTTTATCTATATTACTGTAGAACTATGTTGTAGACAGTTGTAATATATTACTGTAGAACTATGTTGTAGACAGTTGTAATATATTACTGTAGAACTATGTTGTAGACAGTTGTAATATATTACTGTAGAACTATGTTGTAGACAGTTTTAATATATTACTGTAGAACTATGTTGTAGACAGTTGAACTATATTACTGTAGAACTATGTTGTAGACAGTTGAACTATATTACTGTAGAACTATGTTGTAGACAGTTTAACTATATTACTGTAGAACTATGTTGTAGACAGTTGTAATATATTACTGTAGAACTATGTTGTAGACAGTTTTACTATATTACTGTAGAACTATGTTCTAGACAGTTGTAATATATTACTGTAGAACTATGTTGGAGACAGTTTTACTATATTACTGTAGAACTATGTTGTAGACAGTTGTAATATATTACTGTAGAAATATGTTGTAGACAGTTGTAATATATTATTGTACAACTATGTTGTAGATAGTTTTAATATATTACTGTAGAACTATGTTGTAGACTGTTTTAATACATTACTGTAGAAATATGTTGTAGACAGTTTAACTATATTACTGTAGAACTATGTTGTAGACAGTTGTAATATATTACTGTAGAACTATGTTGTAGACAGTTGTAATATATTACTGTAGAACTATGTTGTAGACAGTTGTAATACATTACTGTAGAACTATGTTGTAGACAGTTTTAATATATTACTGTAGAACTATGTTGTAGACAGTTGAACTATATTACTGTAGAACTATGTTGTAGACAGTTGAACTATATTACTGTAGAACTATGTTGTAGACAGTTTAACTATATTACTGTAGAACTATGTTGTAGACAGTTGAACTATATTACTGTAGAACTATGTTGTAGACAGTTGTAATACATTACTGTAGAACTATGTTGTAGACAGTTGAACTATATTACTGTAGAACTATGTTGTAGACAGTTGAACTATATTACTGTAGAACTATGTTGTAGACAGTTGTAATATATTACTGTAGAACTATGTTGTAGACAGTTGTAATATATTACTGTAGAACTATGTTGTAGATAGTTTTAATATATTACTGTAGAACTATGTTTAAACAGTTGAACTATATTACTGTAGAACTATGTTGTAGACAGTTTAACTATATATTAGAACTATGTTGTAGAACAGTTGTAATATATTACTGTAGAACTATGTTGTAGATAGTTTTAATATATTACTGTAGAACTATGTTGTAGATAGTTTTAATATATTACTGTAGAACTATGTTGTAGACAGTTGTAATATATTACTGTAGAACTATGTTGTAGATAGTTGTAATATATTACTGTAGAACTATGTTGTAGATAGTTTTAATATATTACTGTAGAACTATGTTGTAGACAGTTTTAATATATTACTGTAGAACCATGTTGTAGATAGTTGTAATACAATACTGTAGAACTATGTTGTAGATAGTTGTAATATATTACTGTAGAACTATGTTGTAGATGGTTTTAATATATTACTGTAGAACTAGTTGTAATATATTACTGTAGAACTATGTTGTAGACTACTGTACATATTACTGTAGAACTATGTTGTAGTTTATCTATATTACTGTTTAGACAACAACATTATTACATGTTGTAGACAGTTTATCTATATTACTGTAGAACTATGTTATATATTACTGTAGAACTATGTTGTAGACAGTTTAAATATTACTGTAGAACTATGTTGTAGACAGTTTAACTATATTACTGTAGAACTATGTTGTAGACAGTTTAAATACATTACTGTAGAACTATGTTGTAGACAGTTTAAATATATTACTGTAGAACTATGTTGTAGACAGTTTAACTATATTACTGTAGAACTATGTTGTAGACAGTTTCAATACATTACTGTAGAACTATGTTGTAGACAGTTTAACTATATTACTGTAGAACTATGTTGTAGACAGTTTAACTACATTACTGTAGAACTATGTTGTAGACAGTTTAACTATATTACTGTAGAACTATGTTGTAGACAGTTTAACTATATTACTGTAGAACTATGTTGTAGACAGTTTCAATACATTACTGTAGAACTATGTTGTAGACTATAATACAGTTTTAATACATTACTGTAGAACTATGTTGTAGATAGTTTATCTATATTACTGTAAAACTATGTTGTAGACAGTTGTAATATATTACTGTAGAACTATGTTGTAGACAGTTTAACTATATTACTGTAGAACTATGTTGTAGACAGTTGTAATATATTACTGTAGAACTATGTTGTAGACAGTTTAACTATATTACTGTAGAACTATGTTGTAGACAGTTTAACTATATTACTGTAGAACTATGTTGTAGACAGTTTTAATATATTACTGTAGAACTATGTTGTAGACAGTTTAACTATATTACTGTAGAACTATGTTGTAGACAGTTTATCTATATTACTGTAGAACTATGTTGTAGACAGTTTAACTATATTACTGTAGAACTATGTTGTAAACAGTTTATCTATATTACTGTAGAACTATGTTGTAGATAGTTGTAATATATTACTGTAGAACTATGTTGTAGATAGTTGTAATATATTACTGTAGAACTATGTTGTAGACAGTTTATCTATATTACTGTAGAACTATGTTGTAGACAGTTTAACTATATTACTGTAGAACTATGTTGTAGACAGTTTAACTATATTACTGTAGAACTATGTTGTAGACAGTTTTAATACATTACTGTAGAACTATGTTGTAGACAGTTTAACTATATTACTGTAGAACTATGTTGTAGACAGTTTAACTATATTACTGTAGAACTATGTTGTAGACAGTTTTAATATATTACTGTAGAACTATGTTGTAGATAGTTGTAATATATTACTGTAGAACTATGTTGTAGATAGTTGTAATATATTACTGTAGAACTATGTTGTAGACAGTTTATCTATATTACTGTAGAACTATGTTGTAGACAGTTTAACTATATTACTGTAGAACTATGTTGTAGACAGTTTATCTATATTACTGTAGAACTATGTTGTAGACAGTTTTAATATATTACTGTAGAACTATGTTGTAGACAGTTTTAATATATTACTGTAGAACTATGTTGTAGACAGTTGTAATATATTACTGTAGAACTATGTTGTAGACAGTTTTAATATATTACTGTAGAACTATGTTGTAGACAGTTTAACTATATTACTGTAGAACTATGTTGTAGACAGTTTTAATACATTACTGTAGAACTATGTTGTAGACAGTTGTAATACATTACTGTAGAACTATGTTGTAGACAGTTGAACTATATTACTGTAGAACTATGTTGTAGACAGTTTTACTATATTACTGTAGAACTATGTTGTAGACAGTTGAACTATATTACTGTAGAACTATGTTGTAGACAGTTGTAATATATTACTGTAGAACTATGTTGTAAACAGTTGTAATATATTACTGTAGAACTATGTTGTAGACAGTTTTAATACATTACTGTAAAACTATGTTGTAGACAGTTTAACTATATTACTGTAGAACTATGTTGTAGATAGTTTTAATATATTACTGTAGAACTATGTTGTAGATAGTTTTAATACATTACTGTAGAACTATGTTGTAGACAGTTTAATATATTACTGTAAAACTATGTTGTAGACAGTTTTAATACATTACTGTAGAACTATGTTGTAGATAGTTTATCTATATTACTGTAGAACTATGTTGTAGACAGTTTAACTATATTACTGTAGAACTATGTTGTAGACAGTTGTAATATATTACTGTAGAACTATGTTGTAGACAGTTGTAAAATATTACTGTAGAACTATGTTGTAGACAGTTTAACTATATTACTGTAGAACTATGTTGTAGACAGTTTCAATACATTACTGTAGAACTATGTTGTAGATAGTTTAACTATATTACTGTAGAACTATGTTGTAGACAGTTGTAATACATTACTGTAGAACTATGTTGTAGACAGTTTAACTACATTACTCTACAGTTAAACTGCAACTACAATATGTTAAATTCTGTACAGTGAATTTAATAGTGATTAGTGTCGAAGTAGATGTGTTGAGGGCAGACCTCTCTCTCTGTGTGTGTGTGTGTGTGTGTGTGTGTGTGTGTGTGTGTGTGTGTGTGTGTGTGTGTGTGTGTGTGTGTGTGTGTGTGTGTGTGTGTGTGTGTGTGTGTGTCCCCTCCAGGCGTGTGTATCTTTAGAGAGAAATCAATGCAGTGTTTGTTTTTCCCAGAGAGCAGTTTGGCCTCTGACACTGCCTCCCCTCACACACACATTCAACTCCTCTTCCTCGTTCTCTCCTTCCTTCCTTCCTTCCTTCCTTCCTTCCTTCCTTCCTTCCTTCCTTCCTTCCTTCCTTCCTTCCTTTCCTTCCTCTCTCTCTCTCTCTCTCCTCTCTCTCTCTCTCTCTCTCTCTCTCTCTCTCTCTCTCTCTCTCTCTGTCCTCTCTACCTCCTCCCTCTCTCTCTCTCTCTCTCTCTCTCTCTCTCTCTCTCTCTGTCTTTCTCTCTCTCTCTCTGTCCTCTCTATCCCAATCCACTCCCTGAGTTCTCTGATCCACTCACTGAGGACCCCCATCCATTCCCCTTATAGTTGTTACCCAAACCACTCCTTGAGGACTCCCATCCATTCCCCTTATAGTTGTTACCCAAACCACTCCTTGAGGACTCCCATCCATTCCCCTTATAGTTGTTACCCAAACCACTCCTTGAGGACTCCCATCCATTCCCCTTATAGTTGTTACCCAAACCACTCCTTGAGGACTCCCATCCATTCCCCTTATAGTTGTTTCCCAAACCACTCCTTGAGGACTCCCATCCATTCCCCTTATAGTTGTTACCCAAACCACTCCTTGAGGACTCCCATCCATTCCCCTTATAGTTGTTTCCCAAACCACTCCTTGAGGACTCCCATCCCATTCCCTTATAGTTGTTTCCCAAACCACTCCTCGAGGACCCCATCCATTCCCCTTATAGTTGTTACCCAAACCACTCCTTGAGGACTCCCATCCCATTCCCCTTATAGTTGTTTCCCAAACCACTCCTTGAGGACTCCCATCCATTCCCCTTATAGTTGTTTCCCAAACCACTCCTTGAGGACCCCCATCCATTCCCCTTATAGTTGTTTCCCAAACCACTCCTTGAGGACTCCCATCCATTCCCCTTATAGTTGTTACCCAAACCACTCCTTGAGGACTCCCATCCATTCCCCTTATAGTTGTTACCCAAACCACTCCTTGAGGACTCCCATCCATTCCCTTATAGTTGTTTCCCAAACCACTCCTTGAGGACTCCCATCCATTCCCCTTATAGTTGTTTCCCAAACCACTCCTTGAGGACTCCCATCCATTCCCCTTATAGTTGTTACCCAAACCACTCCTTGAGGACTCCCATCCATTCCCCTTATAGTTGTTTCCCAAACCACTCCTTGAGGACTCCCATCCATTCCCCTTATAGTTGTTTCCCAAACCACTCCTTGAGGACTCCCATCCATTCGCCTTATAGTTGTTTCCCAAACCACTCCTTGAGGACTCCCATCCCATTCCCCTTATAGTTGTTTCCCAAACCACTCCTTGAGGACCCCCATCCATTCCCCTTATAGTTGTTACCCAAACCACTCCTTGAGGACTCCCATCCCATTCCCTTATAGTTGTTTCCCAAACCACTCCTTGAGGACTCCCATCCATTCCCTTATAGTTGTTTCCCAAACCACTCCTTGAGGACCCCCATCCATTCCCCTTATAGTTGTTTCCCAAACCACTCCTTGAGGACTCCCATCTATTCCCCTTATAGTTGTTACCCAAACCACTCCTTGAGGACTCCCATCCATTCCCCTTATAGTTGTTACCCAAACCACTCCTTGAGGACTCCCATCCATTCCCCTTATAGTTGTTTCCCAAACCACTCCTTGAGGACTCCCATCCATTCCCCTTATAGTTGTTACCCAAACCACTCCTTGAGGACTCCCATCCATTCCCCTTATAGTTGTTACCCAAACCACTCCTTGAGGACTCCCATCCATTCCCCTTATAGTTGTTACCCAAACCACTCCTTGAGGACTCCCATCCCATTCCCCTTATAGTTGTTTCCTAAACCACTCCTTGAGGACTCCCATCCATTCCCCTTATAGTTGTTA
>NW_026288602.1:105000-110000 GCF_023373465.1 Oncorhynchus keta
ACCCCTGGACAGGACACTAGTCTATCTCTAACCCCTGGACAGGACACTAGTCTAGCCCTAACCCCTGGACAGGACACTAGTCTATCCCTAACCCCCTAGACAGGACACTAGTCTAACCCTAACCCCTGGACAGGACACTAGTCTAACCCTAACCCCTGGACAGGACACTAGTCTAACCCGAACCCCTGGACAGGACACTAGTCTATCTCTAACCCCTGGACAGGACACTAGTCTAACCCTAACCCCTGGACAGGACACTAGTCTATCTCTAACCCCTGGACAGGACACTAGTCTAACCCTAACCCCTGGACAGGACACTAGTCTAACCCTAACCCCTGGACAGGACACTAGTCTAACCCTAACCCCTGGACAGGACACTAGTCTAACCCTAACCCCTGGACAGGGCACTAGTCTAACCCCCTGGACAGGACACTAGTCTAACCCTAACCCCTGGACAGGACACTAGTCTAACCCTAACCCCTGGACAGGACACTAGTCTAACCCTAACCCCTGGACAGGACACTAGTCTATCTCTAACCCCTGGACAGGACACTAGTCTAACCCTAACCCCCTGGACAGGACACTAGTCTAACCCTAACCTCCTGGACAGGACACTAGTCTAGCCCTAACCCCTGGACAGGACACTAGTCTAACCCTAACCCCTGGACAGGACACTAGTCTAACCCTAACCCCTGGACAGGACACTAGTCTAACCCTAACCCCTGGACAGGACACTAGTCTAACCCTAACCCCTGGACAGGACACTAGTCTATCTCTAACCCCTGGACAGGGCACTAGTCTAACCCATTAACCCCTGGACAGGACACTAGTCTAACCCTAACCCCTAGACAGGACACTAGTCTAACCCTAACCCCCTGGACAGGACACTAGTCTAACCCTAACCCCTAGACAGGACACTAGTCTATCTCTAACCCCTGGTTTTCTCTGTAAGCAGGCGTATCTTGTTATAATGCATTATAATGTCTGTCTGAGCAGGTATATCTTGTTATAAGGCATTATAATGTGTGTTGAGCAGGTATATCTTGTTATAAGGCATTATAATGTCTGTCTGGGCAGGTATATCTTGTTATAAGGCATTATAATGTGTGTTAGCAGGTATATCTTGTTATAAGGCATTATAATGTGTGTGTGAGCAGGTATATCTTGTTATAAGGCATTATAATGTCTGTCTGAGCAGGTATATCTTGTTATAAGGCATTATAATGTCTGCCTGAGCAGGTATATCTTGTTATAAGGCATTATAATGTCTGTCTGAGCAGGTATATCTTGTTATAAGGCATTATAATGTCTGTCTGAGCAGGTATATCTTGTTATAAGGCATTATAATGTCTGCCTGAGCAGGTATATCTTGTTATAAGGCATTATAATGTCTGTCTGGGCAGGTATATCTTGTTATAAGGCATTATAATGTCTGTCTGGAGCAGGTATATCTTGTTATAATGCATTATAATGTCTGCCTGAGCAGGTATATCTTGTTATAAGGCATTATAATGTCTGCCTGAGCAGGTATATCTTGTTATAAGGCATTATAATGTCTGCCTGAGCAGGTATATCTTGTTATAAGGCATTATAATGTGTGTGTGAGCAGGTATATCTTGTTATAAGGCATTATAATGTGTGTTAGCAGGTATATCTTGTTATAAGGCATTATAATGTCTGCCTGAGCAGGTATATCTTGTTATAAGGCATTATAATGTCTGCCTGAGCAGGTATATCTTGTTATAAGGCATTATAATGTGTGTGTGAGCAGGTATATCTTGTTATAAGGCATTATAATGTGTGTTTTAGCAGGTATATCTTGTTATAATGCATTATAATGTGTGTGTGAGCAGGTATATCTTGTTAGAATTAATTATAATGTGTGTGTGTCTGAGCAGGTATATCTTGTTATAAGGCATTATAATGTGTGTGTGAGCAGGTATATCTTGTTATAAGGCATTATAATGTGTGTGTGAGCAGGTATATCTTGTTATAAGGCATTATAATGTCTGCCTGAGCAGGTATATCTTGTTATAAGGCATTATAATGTGTGTGTGAGCAGGTATATCTTGTTATAAGGCATTATAATGTCTGCCTGAGCAGGTATATCTTGTTATAAGGCATTATAATGTGTGTTTTAGCAGGTATATCTTGTTATAAGGCATTATAATGTGTGTCTTAGCAGGTATATCTTGTTATAAGGCATTATAATGTCTGTCTGGGCAGGTATATCTTGTTATAAGGCATTATAATGTGTGTGTGAGCAGGTATATCTTGTTATAAGGCATTATAATGTGTGTCTTAGCAGGTATATCTTGTTATAAGGCATTATAATGTCTGTCTGAGCAGGTATATCTTGTTATAAGGCATTATAATGTCTGCCTGAGCAGGTATATCTTGTTATAAGGCATTATAATGTGTGTGTGAGCAGGTATATCTTGTTATAAGGCATTATAATGTGTGTGTGAGCAGGTATATCTTGTTATAAGGCATTATAATGTGTGTTTTAGCAGGTATATCTTGTTATAATGCATTATAATGTGTGTGTGAGCAGGTATATCTTGTTAGAATTAATTATAATGTGTGTGTGTCTGAGCAGGTATATCTTGTTATAAGGCATTATAATGTGTGTGTGAGCAGGTATATCTTGTTATAAGGCATTATAATGTCTGCCTGAGCAGGTATATCTTGTTATAAGGCATTATAATGTGTGTTTTAGCAGGTATATCTTGTTATAAGGCATTATAATGTGTGTGTTAGCAGGTATATCTTGTTATAAGGCATTATAATGTGTGTCTTAGCAGGTATATCTTGTTATAAGGCATTATAATGTCTGTCTGGGCAGGTATATCTTGTTATAAGGCATTATAATGTCTGTCTGAGCAGGTATATCTTGTTATAAGGCATTATAATGTCTGTCTGGGCAGGTATATCTTGTTATAAGGCATTATAATGTGTGTCTTAGCAGGTATATCTTGTTATAAGGCATTATAATGTGTGTCTTAGCAGGTATATCTTGTTATAAGGCATTATAATGTCTGTCTGAGCAGGTATATCTTGTTATAAGGCATTATAATGTCTGTCTGAGCAGGTATATCTTGTTATAAGGCATTATAATGTCTGTCTGAGCAGGTATATCTTGTTATAAGGCATTATAATGTCTGTCTGGGCAGGTATAACTCGTGGGGAGACGAGGAGGCCGATGAGAACCACCTGTCTATCGTGACTCTGGAGGAGAAGCCCTTCGTCGTCGTTGACAACGTAGACATCCTGACTGGGACCTGCATGAGGAATTCTGTTCCCTGTAGGAAACATGTTAAAGAGTAGGTCTATCTATCTATCTATCTATCTATCTATCTATCTATCTATCTATCTATCTATCTATCTATCTATCTATCTATCTATCTATCTATCTATCTATCTATCTATCTATCTTTTGTTTTTAGAAATTAGATGAAAAATACAGAAAACTTGAGCGTGCATAACTATTCACCCCCCCAAAGTCAATACTTTGTAGAGCCACATTTTGCCGTAAATACAGCTGCAAGTCTCTTGGGGTCTATATAGGTTTGGCACATCTAGCCACTGGGATTTTTTCCCATTCTTTAAGGCAAAACTGCTCCAGCTCCTTCGAGTCGGATGGGTTCCACTGGTGTACAGCAATCTTTAAGTCATAACACAGATTCTCAATTGGATTGAGCTTTGACTAGGCCATTCCAAGACATTTAAATGTTTCCCTTTAAACCACTCGAGTGTTGCTTTAGCAGTATGCTTAGGGTCATTGTCCTGCTGGAAGGTGAACCTCCGTCCCAGTCTCAAATCTCAGGAAGACTGAAACAGGTTTCCCTCAAGGATTTCCCTGTATTTAGCGCCATCCACCATTCCTTCAATTCTGACCAGTTTCCCTGCCGATGAAAAACATCTCAACAGCACGATGCTGCCACCACCATGCTTCACTGTGGGGATGGTGTTCTCGGGGTGATGAGAGGTGTTGGGTTTGCGCCAGACATAGTGTTTTCCTTGATGGCCAAAAAGCTACATTTTAGTCTCATCTGACCAGAGTACCTTCCATATGTTTGGGGAGTCTCCCACAGGCCTTTTGGCGAACACCAAACGTATTTGCTTATTTTTTTTCTTGAAGCAATGGCTTTTTTCCCCTGGTAACTCTTCCATAAAGCCCAGCTCTGTGGAGTATACAGCTTAAAGTGGTCCTATGGACAGATATTCCAATCTCAGCTGTGGCGCTTTGCAGCTCCTTCAGGGTTATATTTGGTATTTTTGTTACCTCTCTGATTAATGCCCTCCTTGCCTGCTCTGTGAGTTTTGTTGGGCGGCCCTCTCTTGGCAGGTTTGTTGTGGTACCATTTTCTTTCCATTTTTTAATAATGAATTTAACGGTGCTCCGTGGGATGTTAAAAATGTCAGATATTTTTTTATAACCCAACCCTGACCTGTTTGGAGAGCTCCTTGGTCTTCATGGTGCCCCTTGCTTAGTGGTGTTGCAGACTCTGGGGCCTTTCAGAACAGGTGTATATATACTGAGATCATGTAACACTTAGATTGCACACAGGTGGACTTTATTTAACTAATTATGTGACTTCTAAAGGTAATTGGTTGCACCAGATCTTATTTAGGGGCTTCATATCTATCTATCTATCTATCTATCTATCTATCTATCTATCTATCTATCTATCTATCTATCTATCTATCTATCTATCTATCTATCTATCACTCTAACCTTCTGTCACTATCAATTATCGGGTCGACTCTCATCTCATCTCTTCTCCTCTATTGCTCTCCTTCTCTATCTTCCTCTCATCTTCTCTCCTCTCCTCTCTCCTCTTCTTCTCTCCTCTCTCCTCCTCTCCTCTCATCTAATCTCATCTCCTCGCCTCTCTCATCTCTCCTTCTCTCTTCTCCGTTCTCCTCTCCTCCCCTCCCGTCTCATCTCATCTCATCTCATCTCATCTGTTTCTCTACATGCTGTTTGATGGAAAGAA
>NW_026288602.1:112500-130000 GCF_023373465.1 Oncorhynchus keta
GCATGGTGGGAGAGGTGAGACCCTACACCCTGTCTGTCTGTCTGTCTGTCTGGAACGGCATGGTGGGAGAGGTGAGACCCTACACCCTGTCCCTGTCTGTCTGTCTGTCTGTCTGTCTGTCTGGAACGGCATGGTGGGAGAGGTGAGACCCTACACCCCTGTCTGTCTGTCTGTCTGGAACGGCATGGTGGGAGAGGTGAGACCCTACACCCTGTCTGTCTGTCTGTCTGTCTGGAACGGCATGGTGGGAGAGGTGAGACCCTACACCCTGTCTGTCTGTCTGTCTGGAACGGCATGGTGGGAGAGGTGAGACCCTACACCCTGTCTGTCTGTCTGTCTGTCTGGAACGGCATGGTGGGAGAGGTGAGACCCTACACCCTGTCTGTCTGTCTGTCTGTCTGTCTGGAACGGCATGGTGGGAGAGGTGAGACCCTACACCCTGTCTGTCTGTCTGGAACGGCATGGTGGGAGAGGTGAGACCCTACACCCTGTCTGTCTGTCTGTCTGTCTGGAACGGCATGGTGGGAGAGGTGAGACCCTACACCCTGTCTGTCTGTCTGGAACGGCATGGTGGGAGAGGTGAGACCCTACACCCTGTCTGTCTGTCTGTCTGGAACGGCATGGTGGGAGAGGTGAGACCCTACACCCTGTCTGTCTGTCTGTCTGTCTGGAACGGCATGGTGGGAGAGGTGAGACCCTACACCCTGTCTGTCTGTCTGTCTGTCTGGAACGGCATGGTGGGAGAGGTGAGACCCTACACCCTGTCTGTCTGTCTGTCTGTCTGGAACGGCATGGTGGGAGAGGTGAGACCCTACACCCTGTCTGTCTGTCTGGAACGGCATGGTGGGAGAGGTGAGACCCTACACCCTGTCTGTCTGTCTGTCTGTCTGGAACGGCATGGTGGGAGAGGTGAGACCCTACACCCTGTCTGTCTGTCTGTCTGTCTGGAACGGCATGGTGGGAGAGGTGAGACCCTACACCCTGTCTGTCTGTCTGTCTGGAACGGCATGGTGGGAGAGGTGAGACCCTACACCCTGTCTGTCTGTCTGTCTGTCTGGAACGGCATGGTGGGAGAGGTGAGACCCTACACCCTGTCTGTCTGTCTGTCTGTCTGGAACGGCATGGTGGGAGAGGTGAGACCCTACACCCTGTCTGTCTGTCTGTCTGTCTGGAACGGCATGGTGGGAGAGGTGAGACCCTACACCCTGTCTGTCTGTCTGTCTGGAACGGCATGGTGGGAGAGGTGAGACCCTACACCCTGTCTGTCTGTCTGTCTGTCTGGAACGGCATGGTGGGAGAGGTGAGACCCTACACCCTGTCTGTCTGTCTGTCTGGAACGGCATGGTGGGAGAGGTGAGACCCTACACCCTGTCTGTCTGTCTGTCTGGAACGGCATGGTGGGAGAGGTGAGACCCTACACCTGTCTGTCTGTCTGTCTGGAACGGCATGGTGGGAGAGGTGAGACCCTACACCCTGTCTGTCTGTCTGTCTGTCTGTCTGGAACGGCATGGTGGGAGAGGTGAGACCCTACACCCTGTCTGTCTGTCTGTCTGTCTGGAACGGCATGGTGGGAGAGGTGAGACCCTACACCCTGTCTGTCTGTCTGTCTGTCTGGAACGGCATGGTGGGAGAGGTGAGACCCTACACCCTGTCTGTCTGTCTGTCTGTCTGTCTGGAACGGCATGGTGGGAGAGGTGAGACCCTACACCCTGTCTGTCTGTCTGTCTGTCTGGAACGGCATGGTGGGAGAGGTGAGACCCTACACCCTGTCTGTCTGTCTGTCTGTCTGTCTGTCTGGAACGGCATGGTGGGAGAGGTGAGACCCTACACCCTGTCTGTCTGTCTGTCTGTCTGTCTGGAACGGCATGGTGGGAGAGGTGAGACCCTACACCCTGTCTGTCTGTCTGGAACGGCATGGTGGGAGAGGTGAGACCCTACACCCTGTCTGTCTGTCTGTCTGGAACGGCATGGTGGGAGAGGTGAGACCCTACACCCTGTCTGTCTGTCTGTCTGGAACGGCATGGTGGGAGAGGTGAGACCCTACACCCTGTCTGTCTGTCTGTCTGGAACGGCATGGTGGGAGAGGTGAGACCCTACACCCTGTCTGTCTGTCTGTCTGTCTGGAACGGCATGGTGGGAGAGGTGAGACCCTACACCCTGTCTGTCTGTCTGTCTGTCTGGAACGGCATGGTGGGAGAGGTGAGACCCTACAGCCTGTCTGTCTGTCTGGAACGGCATGGTGGGAGAGGTGAGACCCTACACCCTGTCTGTCTGTCTGGAACGGCATGGTGGGAGAGGTGAGACCCTACACCCTGTCTGTCTGTCTGTCTGTCTGTCTGGAACGGCATGGTGGGAGAGGTGAGACCCTACACCCTGTCTGTCTGTCTGTCTGTCTGGAACGGCATGGTGGGAGAGGTGAGACCCTACACCCTGTCTGTCTGTCTGTCTGTCTGGAACGGCATGGTGGGAGAGGTGAGACCCTACACCCTGTCTGTCTGTCTGGAACGGCATGGTGGGAGAGGTGAGACCCTACACCCTGTCTGTCTGTCTGTCTGTCTGGAACGGCATGGTGGGAGAGGTGAGACCCTACACCCTGTCTGTCTGTCTGTCTGGAACGGCATGGTGGGAGAGGTGAGACCCTACACCCTGTCTGTCTGTCTGGAACGGCATGGTGGGAGAGGTGAGACCCTACACCCTGTCTGTCTGTCTGTCTGTCTGGAACGGCATGGTGGGAGAGGTGAGACCCTACACCCTGTCTGTCTGTCTGTCTGTCTGGAACGGCATGGTGGGAGAGGTGAGACCCTACACCCCTGTCTGTCTGTCTGTCTGGAACGGCATGGTGGGAGAGGTGAGACCCTACACCCTGTCTGTCTGTCTGTCTGTCTGGAACGGCATGGTGGGAGAGGTGAGACCCTACACCCTGTCTGTCTGTCTGTCTGTCTGGAACGGCATGGTGGGAGAGGTGAGACCCTACACCCTGTCTGTCTGTCTGTCTGTCTGTCTGTCTGTCTGGAACGGCATGGTGGGAGAGGTGAGACCCTACACCCTGTCTGTCTGTCTGGAACGGCATGGTGGGAGAGGTGAGACCCTACACCCTGTCTGTCTGTCTGTCTGTCTGGAACGGCATGGTGGGAGAGGTGAGACCCTACACCCTGTCTGTCTGTCTGGAACGGCATGGTGGGAGAGGTGAGACCATGGTGGGAGAGGTGAGACCCTACACCCTGTCTGTCTGTCTGTCTGTCTGGAACGGCATGGTGGGAGAGGTGAGACCCTACACCCTGTCTGTCTGTCTGTCTGTCTGTCTGGAACGGCATGGTGGGAGAGGTGAGACCCTACACCCTGTCTGTCTGTCTGTCTGTCTGGAACGGCATGGTGGGAGAGGTGAGACCCTACACCCTGTCTGTCTGTCTGTCTGTCTGGAACGGCATGGTGGGAGAGGTGAGACCCTACACCCTGTCTGTCTGTCTGGAACGGCATGGTGGGAGAGGTGAGACCCTACACCCTGTCTGTCTGTCTGTCTGTCTGGAACGGCATGGTGGGAGAGGTGAGACCCTACACCCTGTCTGTCTGTCTGTCTGTCTGGAACGGCATGGTGGGAGAGGTGAGACCCTACACCCTGTCTGTCTGTCTGTCTGGAACGGCATGGTGGGAGAGGTGAGACCCTACACCCTGTCTGTCTGTCTGTCTGGAACGGCATGGTGGGAGAGGTGAGACCCTACACCCTGTCTGTCTGTCTGTCTGTCTGGAACGGCATGGTGGGAGAGGTGAGACCCTACACCCCTGTCTGTCTGTCTGTCTGGAACGGCATGGTGGGAGAGGTGAGACCCTACACCCTGTCTGTCTGTCTGTCTGTCTGGAACGGCATGGTGGGAGAGGTGAGACCCTACACCCTGTCTGTCTGTCTGTCTGGGACGGCATGGTGGGAGAGGTGAGACCCTACACCCTGTCTGTCTGTCTGTCTGTCTGGAACGGCATGGTGGGAGAGGTGAGACCCTACACCCTGTCTGTCTGTCTGTCTGTCTGGAACGGCATGGTGGGAGAGGTGAGACCCTACACCCTGTCTGTCTGTCTGTCTGGAACGGCATGGTGGGAGAGGTGAGACCCTACACCCTGTCTGTCTGTCTGTCTGGAACGGCATGGTGGGAGAGGTGAGACCCTACACCCTGTCTGTCTGTCTGTCTGTCTGGAACGGCATGGTGGGAGAGGTGAGACCCTACACCCTGTCTGTCTGTCTGTCTGTCTGGAACGGCATGGTGGGAGAGGTGAGACCCTACACCCTGTCTGTCTGTCTGTCTGTCTGGAACGGCATGGTGGGAGAGGTGAGACCCTACACCCTGTCTGTCTGTCTGTCTGTCTGGAACGGCATGGTGGGAGAGGTGAGACCCTACACCCTGTCTGTCTGTCTGTCTGGAACGGCATGGTGGGAGAGGTGAGACCCTACACCCTGTCTGTCTGTCTGTCTGTCTGTCTGGAACGGCATGGTGGGAGAGGTGAGACCCTACACCCTGTCTGTCTGTCTGTCTGTCTGGAACGGCATGGTGGGAGAGGTGAGACCCTACACCCTGTCTGTCTGTCTGTCTGTCTGTCTGTCTGGAACGGCATGGTGGGAGAGGTGAGACCCTACACCCCTGTCTGTCTGTCTGGAACGGCATGGTGGGAGAGGTGAGACCCTACACCCTGTCTGTCTGTCTGTCTGTCTGTCTGTCTGTCTGTCTGTCTGTCTGTCTGTCTGTCTGTCTGTCTGTCTGTCTGTCTCTCTCTCTTTCCGTCCTTCTCCCTCTCTCTCTCTTTGTCATTCTCTCTCCTTACTTCCTGTTTATGTTAACAGAGCTGGTAGGTAGGTAGAGCTATTTGACCATGAACCTGTGTGTGTGTGTGTGTGTGTGTGTGTGTGTGTGTGTGTGTGTGTGTGTGTGTGTGTGTGTGTGTGTGTGTGTGTGTGTGTGTGTGTGTGTGTGTCTGTGTGTCTGTGTGTGTGTGTGTGTGTGTGTGTGTGTGTGTGTGTGTGTGTGTGTGTGTGTGTGTGTGTGTGTCTGTGTCTGTGTGTGTGTGTGTGTGTGTGTGTCTGTGTGTGTGTGTGTGTGTGTGTGTGTGTGTGTGTGTGTGTGTGTGTGTGTGTGTCTGTGTCTGTGTCTGTGTCTGTGTCTGTGTCTGTGTCTGTGTCTGTGTCTGTGTCTGTGTCTGTGTGTGTGTGTGTGTGTGTGTGTGTGTGTGTGTGTGTGTGTGTGTGTGTGTGTGTGTGTGTGTGTGTCTGTGTGTGTGTGTGTGTGTGTGTGTGTGTGTGTGTGTGTGTGTGTGTGTGTGTGTGTGTGTCGTCCAGGTGATTCAAAAGAAGGCAGCGATGGCAGTGGGGTCGTTGACCATCAATGAGGAAAGGTCAGAGGTCATAGACTTCTCTGTCCCCTTCGTGGAGACGGGCATCAGCGTCATGGTCGCCCGGAGCAACGGCACCGTCTCCCCCTCCGCCTTCCTCGGTAATACACGTCTGTCTGTCTGTCTGTCTGTCTGTCTGTCTGTCTGTCTGTCTGGCTGGCTGGCTGGCTGGCTGGCTGTCTGGCTGTCTGTCTGTCTGTTTTACCATCTCTGTCTGTTTCGCTCTCCCTCTAATCCAGGGAAGGTCAATCCCAGTCACCTCTCTCCCTCTAATCCAGGGATGGTCAACCCCAGTCCTCTCTAATCCAGGGATGGTCAACCCCAGTCCTCTCTAATCCAGGGATGGTCAACCCCAGTCTTTCTAATCCAGGGAAGGTCAATCCCAGTCACCTCTCTCCCTCTAATCCAGGGATGGTCAACCCCTGTCCTCTCTAATCCAGGGATGGTCAACCCCAGTCACCTCTCTCTTTCTAATCCTGGGATGCACAACCCCAGTCCTCTCTATCCCTCTAATCCAGGGATGGTCAACCCCAGTCCTCTCTAATCCAGGGATGGTCAACCCCAGTCCTCTCTAATCCAGGGATGGTCAACCCCAGTCCTCTCTAATCCAGGGATGGTCAACCCCAGTCCTCTCTAATCCAGGGATGGTCAACCCCAGTCCTCTCTAATCCAGGGATGGTCAACCCCAGTCCTCTCTAATCCAGGGATGGTCAACCCCAGTCCTCTCTAATCCAGGGATGGTCAACCCCAGTCCTCTCTAATCCAGGGATGGTCAACCCCAGTCCTCTCTAATCCAGGAATGGTCAACCCCAGTCCTCTCTAATCCAGGGATGGTCAACCCCAGTCCTCTCTAATCCAGGGATGGTCAACCCCAGTCCTCTCTAATCCAGGGATGGTCAACCCCAGTCCTCTCTAATCCAGGGATGGTCAACCCCAGTCCTCTCTAATCCAGGGATGTTCAACCCCAGTCCTTTCTAATCCAGGGATGGTCAACCCCAGTCCTTTCTAATCCAGGGATGGTCAACCCCAGTCCTTTCTAATCCAGGGATGGTCAACCCCAGTCCTCTCTAATCCAGGGATGTTCAACCCCAGTCCTTTCTAATCCAGGGATGGTCAACCCCAGTCATTTCTAATCCAGGATGGTCAACCCCAGTCCTTTCTAATCCAGGGATGGTCAACCCCAGTCCTCTCTAATCCAGGGATGGTCAACCCCAGTCCTCTCTAATCCAGGGATGGTCAACCCCAGTCCTCTCTAATCCAGGGATGGTCAACCCCAGTCCTCTCTAATCCAGGGATGGTCAACCCCAGTCCTCTCTAATCCAGGGATGGTCAACCCCAGTCCTCTCTAATCCAGGAATGGTCAACCCCAGTCCTCTCTAATCCAGGGATGGTCAACCCCAGTCCTCTCTAATCCAGGGATGTTCAACCCCCGTCCTCTCTAATCCAGGGATGGTCAACCCCAGTCCTCTCTAATCCAGGGATGGTCAACCCCAGTCCTCTCTAATCCAGGGATGGTCAACCCCAGTCCTCTCTAATCCAGGGATGGTCAACCCCAGTCCTCTCTAATCCAGGGATGGTCAACCCCAGTCCTCTCTAATCCAGGGATGGTCAATTCCAGTCTTTGGGGCCTGAATGGTGACACCCTTTTTTCCCCCAAGTCCCTGCTGACACACCTGACTCTAATAATCAATGAGTCAGAATGCAGTTAGTTTAATCAGGTGCGTCAACTCCATGTCTGAGGGGATGATGTCAATCAGGCCCCAGAGGACTGGAGATTCCCATGGCTGCTCCAACACACCCCTGTGTTAGAGAGGAAGGTCCCTTCTCTATCAGCTCTGGTCTTGTTCTGGTTGTCTGAGTAGCAAAGTCTTCTTTACTACAGCAGGTTCCCGTGACGATGATGTCATGTTGTGGATTAGAATCTGGGTCGTTGTTTCAATTCATTATTTAAAAACAGGTCACTAAAAAAAGACATGTCAAAACATCACTTCAACCAATGTTGCCCACATGGTCATTTCTCCTCCTCTCCTCCCTTTCTCTCTCCTCTCCTCTCTTTCTCTCTCCTCTCCTCCCTTTCTCTCTCCTCTCCTCCCTTTCTCTCTCCTCTCCTCCCTTTCTCTCTCCGCTCCTCTCTTTCTCTCTCCTCTCCTCCCTTTCTCTCTCCTCTCCTCTCTTTCTCTCTCCTCTCCTCTCTTTCTCTCTCCTCTCCTCTCTTTCTCTCTCCTCTCCTCCCTTTCTCCTCCTCTCCTCCCTTTCTATTCCTCTCCTCCCTTTCTCTCTCCTCTCTCCTCTCCTCCCTTTCTCTCTCCTCTCCTCCCTTTCTCTCTCCTCTCCTCCCTTTCTCCTCCTCTCTTTCTCTCTCCTCTCCTCCCTTTCTCCTCCTCTCCTCCCTTTCTATTCCTCTCCTCCCTTTCTCTCTCCTCTCTCCTCTCCTCCCTTTCTCTCTCCTCTCCTCCCTTTCTCTCTCCTCTCCTCCCTTTCTCCTCCTCTCTTTCTCTCTCCTCTCCTCCCTTTCTCTCTCCTTTCCTCCCTTTCTCCTCCTCTCCTCCCTTTCTCTCTCCTCTCCTCTCTTTCTCTCTCCTCCCTTTCTCTCTCCTCTCCTCCCTTTCTCTCTCCTCTCCTCCCTTTCTCCTCCTCCTTTCTCTTTCTCTCTCCTCTCCTCCCTTTCTCTCTCCTTTCCTCCCTTTCTCTCTCCTTTCCTCCCTTTCTCTCTCCTCTCCTCTCTTTCTCTCTCCTCCCTTTCTCTCTCCTCTCCTCCCTTTCTCTCTCCTCTCCTCCCTTTCTCTCTCCTCTCCTCCCTTTCTCTCTCCTCTCCTCTCTTTCTCTCTCCTCTCCTCCCTTTCTCTCTCCTCTCCTCCCTTTCTCTCTCCTCTCCTCTTTCTCTCTCCTCTCCTCCCTTTCTCTCTCCTCTCCTCCCTTTCTCTCTCCTCTCCTCCCGTTCTCTCTCCTCTCCTCCCTTTCTCTCTCCTCTCCTCCCTTTCTTTCTCTCTCCTCTCCTCCCTTTCTCCTCCTCTCCTCCCTTTCTCTCTTCTCTCCTCCCTTTCTCTCTCCTCTCCTCCCTTTCTCTCTCCTCTCCTCCTCTCCATGTCTCCTCTTCTTTTATTTGATTTTATTTCTCCTTTATTTAACCAGGTAGGCCAGTTGAGAACAAGTGCTCATTTACAACTGAGACCTGGCCAAGAATAAAGCAAAGCAGTTCGACACAAACAACAACACAGAGTTACACAAGGAGTAAAATAAACATACAGTCAATAATACAGTAGAAAAAAATATATTGTGAAAATAAAGTAATTTAAGGGAGGTAAGGCAAAAAATAGGCCATGGTGGCGAAGTAATTAGAAGTAATTAGAATATAGCAATTAAACACTGGAGTGATAGATGTGCAGAAGATGAATGATCAAGTAGAGATACTGGGGTGCAAAAGGAACACAATAAATAACAGTATGGGGATGAGGTAGATAGATTGGCTGTATACAGATGGGCTATGAACAGGTTAAGGGATCTGTGAGCTGCTGGAGAGAACTGGAAGGAAAGGCGACCAAAGGAGGAATTGGCTTTGGGGGTGACCAGTGAGATATACCTGCTGGAGCAGCTGGTTCTTAAAGCTAGTGAGGGAGATACAGTGGGGCAAAAAAAGTATTTAGTCTGGAGCAAGATAAAGGAGCAAAGGAGCAAGATAAATAAATAAATACAGTATGGGGATGAGGTAGTTGGATGGGCTATATTACAGATGGGCTATATACAGGTGCAGTGATCTGTGAGCTGCTCTGATAGCTGGTGCTTAAAGCTAGTGAAGGAGAAATTTGTCCCGAGATGGCATAGCAGTTCAGACGTCTTTTGTCCTCGTCTTGTCGTGTCCTGTATATATATATATTTACATCTTTTGTCCTCGTCTTGTCGTGTCCTGTATATATATATATTTACATCAGAAACTCTTGTCGTGTCCTGTATATATATATATTTACATCTTTTGTCCTCGTCTTGTCGTGTCCTGCTAATATATATATATATTTACATCTTTTGTCCTCGTCTTGTCGTGTCCTGTATATATATATATTTACATCTTTTGTACAACTTTTTTCATGTACATTTTATTTTTATTATTATTATTATTATTATTATTTTTATTTTCCATCAACTCATCTTCAAAACACTCTCCTGCAACCCGCCTCACCAATTTATATTTATGAATAAGTATTATTTACCTCAAATCTGCAATCCTCCAAGAAGCTAGCCAGAAACTAGCCAGAAACTAGCCAGAAGCTAGCCAGAAGCTAGCCAGAAGCTAATCAGAAGCTAGTTCAGAAGCTAGTTAGCTTCTTTACTGGCAAATCGTTAGTATTCAGCTAACCACGGTTTGTGGTCATCAGCTATCCTTTAGCTCGAAAAACTATCGCCAGTTTTGTGGGCGCAGCGCGGCTCGAACGGAACATACCGGACTAATTTTTCTCTCCATGTCCTTGGATTTCAACTGCTCTCTGGACATTCATTCCCGGATCTCACCGTTAGCTGCTCTCAGAATAGACAATCGGACAATTTTTTTATTTTTTTTATTATTATTATCTTTCTTCTTGGGCCTCTATAACTAAATCTATTGTTTTTATTTTTGTTGTTGTGTGATTTGGACTAATCCCCTCTACCACACGGAACCCCACTAATCTACTGACGGAACGCAAGAGGTGGCTAACAACAGACCTCCATCCTATGCTAGCTTGTTACCGATGTCCTGGCTAGCTGTCTAAATCGCCGTGACCCCCAACCAACCTCTCCACTCACTGGACCCTTTTGATCACTCGACTAAGGATGCCTCTCCTTAATGTCAATATGTCTTGTCCATTGCTGTTCTGGTTAGTGTTTATTGGCTTATTTCACTGTAGAGCCTCTAGTCCTGCTCACTATACCTTATCCAATTTATTAGTTTCACCACCCACACATGCAATGACATCTCCTGGTTTCAATGATGTTTCTAGAGACAATATCTCTCTCTTCATCACTCAATACCTAGGTTTACCTCCACTGTATTCACATCCTACCATACCTTTGTCTGTACATTATACCTTGATGCTATTTTATCGCCCCCAGAAACCTCCTTTTACTCTCTGTTCCAGACGTTCGAGACGACCAATTCTTATTGCTTTTAGCCGTACCCTTATTCTTCTCCTCCTATGTTCCTCTGGCGATGTAGAGGTGAATCCAGGCCCTGCAGTGCCTAGCTCCACTCCTATTCCCCAGGCGCTCTCTTTTGATGACTTCTGTAACCGTAATAGCCTTGGTTTCATGCATGTTAACATTAGAAGCCTCCTCCCTAAGTTTGTTCTATTCACTGCTTTAGCACACTCTGCCAACCCGGATGTTCTAGCTGTGTCTGAATCCTTGGCTTAGGAAGACCACCAAAAATTCTGAAATTTTAATTCCAAACTACAACATTTTCAGACAAGATAGAACTGCCAAAGGGGGCGGTGTTGCAATCTACTGCAAAGATAGCCTGCAGAGTTCTGTCCTAAGTATCCAGGTCTGTACCCAAACAATTTGAACTTCTATTTTTAAAATCCACCTCTCTAAAAACAAGTCTCTCAACGTTGCCGCCTGCTATAGACCACCCTCTGCCCCCAGCTGTGCTCTGGACACCATATGTGAACTGATTGCCCCCATCTATCTTCAGAGCTCGTGCTGCTAGGCGACCTAAACTGGAACATGCTTAACACCCCAGCCATCCTACAATCTAAACTTGATGCCCTCAATCTCACTCAAATTATCAATGAACCTACCAGGTACCCTCCCAAAGCCTTAAACACGGGCACCCTCATAGATATCATCCTAACCAACTTCCCCTCTAAATACACCTCTGCTGTCTTCAACCAAGATCTCAGTGATCACTGCCTCATTGCCTGCATCCGTAATGGGTCAGCGGTCAAACGACCTCCCTCATCACTGTAAAACGCTCCCTGAAACACTTCAGCGAGCAGGCCTTTCTAATCGACCTGGCCGGGTATCCTGGAAGGATATTGATCTCATCCCGTCAGTAGAGGATGCCTGGATATTTTTTTTTTAAATGCCTTCCTAACCATCTTAAATAAACATGCCCCATTCAAGAAATTTAGAACCAGGAACATATATAGCCCTTGGTTCTCCCCAGACCTGACTGCCCTTAACCAACACAAAAACATCCTATGGCGTTCTGCATTAGCATCGAACAGCCCCTGTGATATGCAGCTGTTCAGGGAAGCTAGAAACCGTTATACACAGGCAGTTAGAAAAGCCAAGGTTAGCTTTTTCAAGCAGAAATTTGCTTCCTGAAATACTAACTCAAAAAGTTCTGGGACACTGTAAAGTCCATGGAGAATAAGAACACCTCCTCCCAGCTGCCCACTGCACTGAAGATAGGAAACACTGTCACCACTGATAAATCCACCATAATTGAGAATTTCAAGAAGCAGTTTTCTACGGCTGGCCATGCTTTCCACCTGGCTACTCCTACCCCGGTCAACAGCACTGCACCCCCAACAGCAACTCGCCCAAGCCTTCCCCATTTCTCATTCTCCCAAAACCATTCAGCTGGTGTTCTGAAAGAGCTGAAAAATCTGCACCCCTACAAATCAGCCGAGTTAGACAATCTGGACCGTTTCTTTCTAAAATTATCTGCCGAAATTGTTGCCACCCCTATTACTAGCCTGTTCAACCTCTCTTTTGTGTCGTCTGAGATTCCCAAACATTGAAAGCAGCTGCGGTCATCCCCCTCTTCAAAGGGGGAACACTCTTGACCCAAACTGCTACAGACCTATATCTATCCTACCATGCCTTTCTAAGGTCTTCGGAAAGCCAAGTCAACAAACAGATTACCGACCATTTCGAATCTCACCATACCTTCTCTGCTATGCAATCTGGTTTCAGAGTTGGTCATGGGTGCACCTCAGCCACGCTCAAGGTCCTAAACGATATCTTAACCGCCATTGATAAGAAACATTACTGTGCAGCCGTATTCATTGATCTGGCCAAGGCTTTCGACTCTGTCAACCACCACATCCTCATCGGCAGACTCGACAGCCTTGGTTTCTCAAATGATTGCCTCGCCTGGTTCACCAACTACTTCTCTGATAGAGTTCAGTGTGTCAAATCGGAGGGTCTGCTGTCCGGACCTCTGGCAGTCTCTATGGGGGTGCCACAGGGTTCAATTCTTGGACCGACTCTCTTCTCTGTATACATCAATGATGTCGCTCTTGCTGCTGGTGAGTCTCTGATCCACCTCTACGCAGACGACACTATTCTGTATACTTCCGGCCCTTCTTTGGACACTGTGTTAACAACCCTCCAGGCAAGCTTCAATGCCATACAACTCTCCTTCCGTGGCCTCCAATTGCTCTTAAATACAAGTAAAACTGAATGCATGCTCTTCAACCGATCGCTACCTGCACCTACCCGCCTGTCCAACATCACTACTCTGGACGGCTCTGACTTAGAATACGTGGACAACTACAAATACTTAGGTGTCTGGTTAGACTGTAAACTCTCCTTCCAGACCCATATCAAACATCTCCAATCCAAAGTTAAATTTAGAATTGGCTTCCTATTTCGCAACAAAGCATCCTTCACTCATGCTGCCAAACATACCCTTGTAAAACTGACCATCCTACCAATCCTCAACTTTGGCGATGTCATTTACAAAATAGCCTCCAATACCCTACTCAACAAATTGGATGCAGTCTATCACAGTGCAATCCGTTTTGTCACCAAAGCCCCATATACTACCCACCACTGCGACCTGTACGCTCTCGTTGGCTGGCCCTCGCTTCATACTCGTCGCCAAACCCACTGGCTCCATGTCATCTACAAGACCCTGCTAGGTAAAGTCCCCCCTTATCTCAGCTCACTGGTCACCATAGCATCTCCCACCTGTAGCACACGCTCCAGCAGGTATATCTCTAGTCACCCACAAAACCAATTCTTTCTTTGGCCGCCTCTCCTTCCAGTTCTCTGCTGCCAATGACTGGAACGAACTACAAAAATCTCTGAAACTGGAAACACTTATCTCCCTCACTAGCTTTAAGCACCAACTGTCAGATTACTGCACCTGTACATAGCCCACCTATAATTTAGCTCAAACAACTACCTCTTTCCCAACTGTATTTAATTTATTTATTTATTTTGCTCCTTTGCACCCCATTATTTTTATTTCTACTTTGCACATTCTTCCATTGCAAAACTACCATTCCAGTGTTTTACTTGCTATATTGTATTTACTTTGCCACCATGGCCTTTTTTGCCTTTACCTCCCTTCTCACCTAATTTGCTCACATTGTATATAGACTTGTTTATACTGTATTATTGACTGTATGTTTGTTTTACTCCATGTGTAACTCTGTGTCGTTGTATCTGTCGAACTGCTTTGCTTTATCTTGGCCAGGTCGCAATTGTAAATGAGAACTTGTTCTCAACTTGCCTACCTGGTTAAATAAAGGTGTTCTCAACTTGCCTACCTGGTTAAATAAAGGTGTTCTCAACTGGCCTACCTGGTTAAATAAAGGTGAAATAAAAATAAAAATAAAAAGGGAGAAATTAGTCTCTAGCTTCAGTGATTTTTGCAGTTCGTTCCAGTCATTGGCAGAAGTGAACTGGAATGAAAAGCAGCCAAATGAGGAATTGGCTTTGGGGATGACCAGTAAGATAAATTTGCTGGAGCACGGGCTACGAGTGGGTGCTGCTATGGTGACCAGTGAGCTGAGATAGGGCGTGGCTTTACCTAGCATAGACATGTAGATGACCTGGAGCCAGTGGGTTTGGCGACGAGTATGAAGCGAGGCCAGCCGACGAGAGCGTACAGGTCGCAGTGGTGGGTGGTATATGGGGCTTTGGTGACTAAATGGATGGCACTGTGATAGACTGCATCCAATTTGCTGAGTAGAGTGTTGGAGGCTATTTTGTAAATGACATTACCGAAGTCGAGGATCGGTAGGATGGTCACTTTTATGAGGGTATGTTTGGCGGTGTGAGTGAAGGAGGCTTTGTTGCGAAATAGGAATGACGATTCTAGATTTAATTTTGGATTGGAGATGGTTAATGTGAGTCTGGAAGGAGAGTTTACAGTCTAACCAGACACCCACTTATTCGTAGTTGTCCATATATTCTAAGTCAGAACCGTCCAGAGTAGGGATGCTGGATGGGCGGGCAATGATCGGTTGAAGAGCATGCATTTAGTTTTACTTGCATTTAAGAGCAGTTGGAGGCCACGGAAGGAGAGTTTTATGGAATTGAAGCTCGTTAACACAGTGTCCAAAGAAGACAATCTTTCTGAATCTCAGACGATACGAAAGAGAGGTTGAACAGGCTAGTAATAGGGGTTGCAACAATTTCGGCAGATCATTTTAGAAAGAGAGGGCCCAGATTGTCTAGCCCGGCTGATTTGTAGGGGTCCAGATTTTGCAGCTCTTTCAGAACATCAGCTGTCTGGATTTGGGTGAAGAAGACATGGGGGAGGCTTGTGCGAGTTGCTGTGGGGGTTACCGGGCAGTTGACCGGGGTAGGAGTAACCAGGTGGAAAGCATGGCCAGCCATAGAAAAATGCTTATTGAAATTCTCAATTATGGTGGATTTATCAGTGGTGACAGTGTTTCCTATCTTCAGTGCAGTCGGCAGCACGGAGGAGGTGTTCTTATTCTCCATGGACTTTACAGTGTCCCAGGAGGAGGTCCTCTTATTCTCCATGGACTTTAGTGTCCCAGGAGGAGGTCCTCTTATTCTCCATGGACTTTACAGTGTCCCAGGAGGAGGTCCTCTTATTCTCCATGGACTTTACAGTGTCCCAGGAGGAGGTCCTCTTATTCTCCATGGACTTTAGTGTCCCAGGAGGAGGTCCTCTTATTCTCCATGGACTTTACAGTGTCCCAGGAGGAGGTCCTCTTATTCTCCATGGACTTTACAGTGTCCCAGGAGGAGGTCCTCTTATTCTCCATGGACTTTAGTGTCCCAGGAGGAGGTCCTCTTATTCTCCATGGACTTTACAGTGTCCCAGGAGGAGGTCCTCTTATTCTCCATGGACTTTACAGTGTCCCAGGAGGAGGTCCTCTTATTCTCCATGGACTTTAGTGTCCCAGGAGGAGGTCCTCTTATTCTCCATGGACTTTACAGTGTCCCAGGAGGAGGTCCTCTTATTCTCCATGGACTTTACAGTGTCCCAGGAGGAGGTCCTCTTATTCTCCATGGACTTTAGTGTCCCAGGAGGAGGTCCTCTTATTCTCCATGGACTTTACAGTGTCCCAGGAGGAGGTCCTCTTATTCTCCATGGACTTTACAGTGTCCCAGGAGGAGGTCCTCTTATTCTCCATGGACTTTACAGTGTCCCAGGAGGACGTCCTCTTATTATCCATGGACTTTACAGTGTCCCAGAAAGAGGTGCTTTTATTCTCCATGGACTTTACAGTGTCCCGGAACCTTTTTTCAGTTTGTGCTACAGCATGTACATTTCTGTTTGATAAAGCTTTAGCCTTAGCTTTCCTAACTGCTTGTGTATATTAGTTCCTAACTTCCCTGAAAAGTTTGCGGGGCTATTTGATGCTAATTCAGAATTCCACAGGATGTTTTTGTGCTGGTCAAGGGCAGTCAGGTCTGGAGTGAAGCAAGGACTATATCTGTTCCTAGTTCAAATTTTTTTTTAATGGCGCATGCTATTTAAAATGGTGGGGAAGGCACTTTTAAAGAATAACCAGGCATCTTCTCCTGACGGGATGAGGTCAATATCCTTCCAGGATACCCCGGCCAGGTCGATTAGAAAGGCCTGCTCGCTGAAGTATTTCAGGGAGCGTTTTACAGTAATGAGTGGAGGTTGTTTGACCGCTGACCCATTACGGATGCAGGCAATGAGGCAGTGATCACTGAGATCTTGGTCGATAACAGCAGAGGTGTATTTAGAGGGCAAGTTGGTCAGGATGATATCTATGAGGGTGCCCGTGTTTACAGATCTGGGGTTATACCTGGTAGGTTTATTGATAATTTGTGGAGATTGAGGGCATCTGGCTTAGATTGTAGGACGGCCGGGGTGTTTTAAGCATATCCCAGTTTGGTAACATAACAGAACAAACTCTGAAGATAGATGGGTAGATAAGCCAGGATTCAGACATGGCTAGAACATCCGGGTTGGCAGAGTGTGCTAAAGCAGTGAGTCAAACAAACTTAGGGAGGAGGCTTCTAATGTTAACATGCATGAAACCAAGGCTTTTATGCTTACAGTTTGGCTAACTCTCTCTCTCTAGTTTGGCTAACTCTCCTCTCTAGTTTGGCTAACTCTCCCTCTCTAGTTTGGCTAACTCTCTCTCTCGTTCGGCTAACTCTCCCTCTCTAGTTCGGCTAACTCTCCCTCTCTAGTTTGGCTAACTCTCTCTCTCTCTAGTTCGGCTAACTCTCCCTCTCTAGTTTGGCTAACTCTCCCATTCTAGTCCGGCTAACTCTCCCTCTCTAGTTTGGCTAACTCTGTTATCTCTAGTTTGGCTAACTCTCCGTCTCTAGTTTGGCTAACTCTCCATCTCTAGTTTGGCTAACTCTCCATCTCTAGTTTGGCTAACTCTCTCTCTCTAGTTCGGCTAACTCTCTGTCTCTAGTTTGGCTACCTCTCCTCTCTGGATTTGGCTAACTCTCCATCTCTAGTTTGGCTAACTCTCCATCTCTAGTTTGGCTAACTCTCTCTCTCTAGTTTGGCTAACTCTCTCTCTCTAGTTTGGTTTGTCTCTAGTTTGGCTAACTCTCTAGTTTGGCTAACTCTCTCTCTAGTTTGGCTAACTCTCCTAGTTTGGTCTCTAGTTTGGCTAACTCTCCATCTCTAGTTTGGCTAACTCTCCGTCTCTAGTTTGGCTAACTGTCCCTCTCTAGTTTGGCTAACTCACTCCGTCTGACTCTCTGCCACACCACACTCTGAATCCTCTCCTTTCCTCCTCCTCCTCCTCTCTATCTTCTTTCCATCTCTCCTCTCCTCAGCTCTTCTCCTCCTCATCTTCCTCCTCCTCCTCATCATCTCTCCCTCTCCTCTCCTCTCCTCCTCCCCCTCTCTCCTCCTCTCCCTCTTCTCTCCACTCCTCCCCCCCCTCCCTCTCCTCTCACTTTCGTCTCTCCTCCATTTTCCCTCTCATTCCCTCTCCTTCTC
>NW_026288602.1:135000-223485 GCF_023373465.1 Oncorhynchus keta
GGTAGTGATGAGGTTATATACAGTAGTACCAGGTAGTAATGAGGTTATATACAGTAGTACCAGGTAGTAATGAGGTTATATACAGGGAGTACCAGGTAGTAATGAGGTTATATACAGTAGTACCAGGTAGTAATGAGGTTATATACAGGGAGTACCAGGTAGTAATGAGGTTATATACAGGGAGTACCAGGTAGTAATGATGTTATATACAGGAGTACCAGGTAGTAATGAGGTTATATACAGGAGTACCAGGTAGTAATGAGGTTATATACAGGAGTACCAGGTAGTAATGAGGTTATATACAGGGAGTACCAGGTAGTAATGAGGTTATATACAGGAGTACCAGGTAGTAATGAGGTTATATACAGGAGTACCAGGTAGTAATGAGGTTATATACAGGAGTACCAGGTAGTAATGAGGTTATATACAGGAGTACCAGGTAGTAATGAGGTTATATACAGGAGTACCAGGTAGTAATGAGACTATATACAGGGAGTACCAGGTAGTAATGAGGTTATATACAGGAGTACCAGTTAGTGATGTTAGTAATGAGGTTATATACAGGAGTACCAGGTAGTAATGAGGTTATATACAGGAGTACCAGGTAGTAATGAGGTTATATACAGGGAGTACCAGGTAGTAATGAGGTTATATACAGGAGTACCAGGTAATGAGGTTATATACAGGAGTACCAGGTAGTAATGACACTATATACAGGAGTACCAGGTAGTAATGAGGCTATATACAGGAAGTACCAGGTAGTAATGAGGTTATATACAGGAGTACCAGGTAGTAATGAGGTTATATACAGGAGTACCAGGTAGTAATGAGGCTATATACAGGAGTACCAGGTAGTAATGAGGCCTATATACAGGAGTACCAGGTAGTAATGAGGTTATATACCAGGAGTACCAGGTAGTAATGAGGCTATATACAGGAGTACCAGGTAGTAATGAGGTTATATGTACCAGGTAGTAATGAGGTTATATACAGGAGTACCAGGTAGTAATGAGGTTATATACAGTAGTACCAGGTAGTAATGAGGCCTATATACAGGAGTACCAGGTAGTAATGAGGTTATATACAGGAGTACCAGGTAGTAATGAGGCCTTATATACAGGAATACCAGGTAGTAATGAGGTTATACAGGAGTACCAGGTAGTAATGAGACTATATACAGGAGTACCAGGTAGTAATGAGGTTATATACAGGTAGTACCAGGTAGTAATGAGGTTATATACAGGTAGTACCAGGTAGTAATGAGGTTATATACAGGAGTACCAGGTAGTAATGAGGCTTATACAGTAGTACCAGGTAGTAATGAGGCTATATACCAGGAGTACCAGGTAGTAATGAGGTTATATACAGGAGTACCAGGTAGTAATGAGGTTATATACAGGAGTACCAGGTAGTAATGAGGCTATATACAGGAGTACCAGGTAGTAATGAGGTTATATACAGGAGTACCAGGTAGTAATGAGACTATATACAGGAGTACCAGGTAGTAATGAGGTTATATACAGGAGTACCAGGTAGTATGAGGTTATATACAGGAGTACCAGGTAGTAATGAGGTTATATACAGGAGTACCAGGTAGTAATGAGACTATATACAGGAGTACCAGGTAGTAATGAGGTTATATACAGGAGTACCAGGTAGTAATGAGGTTATATACAGGAGTACCAGGTAGTAATGAGGTTATATACAGGAGTACCAGGTAGTAATGAGGTTATATACAGTAGTACCAGGTAGTAATGAGGCTATATACAGTAGTACCAGGTAGTAATGAGGTTATATACAGGAGTACCAGGTAGTAATGAGGCTATATACAGTAGTACCAGGTAGTAATGAGGTTATATACAGGAGTACCAGGTAGTAATGAGGCCTATATACAGGAGTACCAGGTAGTAATGAGGTTATATACAGGAGTACCAGGTAGTAATGAGGTTATATACAGGAGTACCAGGTAGTAATGAGGTTATATACAGGAGTACCAGGTAGTAATGAGGTTATATACAGGGAGTACCAGGTAGTAATGAGGTTATATACAGTAGTACCAGGTAGTAATGAGGTTATATACAGTAGTACCAGGTAGTAATGAGGCCTATATACAGGAGTACCAGGTAGTAATGAGGTTATATACAGGAGTACCAGGTAGTAATGAGGCCTTATACATAGTACCAGGTAGTACTATAGAGTACCAGGTAGTAATGAGGTTATATACAGGAGTACCAGGTAGTAATGAGGTTATATACAGGAGTACCAGGTAGTAATGAGGCTATATACAGGAGTACCAGGTAGTAATGAGGTTATATACAGGAGTACCAGGTAGTAATGAGGCTATATACCAGGAGTACCAGGTAGTAATGAGGTTATATACAGGAGTACCAGGTAGTAATGAGGCTATATACAGGAGTACCAGGTAGTAATGAGGTTATATACAGGAGTACCAGGTAGTAATGAGACTATATACAGGAGTACCAGGTAGTAATGAGGTTATATACAGGAGTACCAGGTAGTAATGAGGTTATATACAGGAGTACCAGGTAGTAATGAGACTATATACAGGAGTACCAGGTAGTAATGAGACTATATACAGGAGTACCAGGTAGTAATGAGGTTATATACAGGAGTACCAGGTAGTAATGAGGTTATATACAGGAGTACCAGGTAGTAATGAGGTTATATACAGTAGTACCAGGTAGTAATGAGGTTATATACAGGGAGTACCAGGTAGTAATGAGGTTATATACAGTAGTACCAGGTAGTAATGAGGTTATATACAGGGAGTACCAGGTAGTAATGAGGTTATATACAGGGAGTACCAGGTAGTAATGATGTTATATACAGGAGTACCAGGTAGTGATGAGGTTATATACAGGAGTACCAGGTAGTAATGAGGTTATATACAGAAGTACCAGGTAGTAATGAGGTTATATACAGGGAGTACCAGGTAGTAATGATGTTATATACAGGAGTACCAGGTAGTGATGAGGTCATATAAAGGGAGTACCAGGTAGTAATGAGGCTATATACAGTAGTACCAGGTAGTAATGAGCCTATATACAGGAGTACCAGGTAGTAATGAGGTTATATACCAGGAGTACCAGGTAGTAATGAGACTATATACAGGGAGTACCAGGTAGTAATGAGACTATATACAGGGAGTACCAGTTGTAATGTGGCTATATACAGGAGTACCAGGTAGTAATGAGGTTATATACCAGGAGTACCAGGTAGTAATGAGACTATATACAGGGAGTACCAGGTAGTAATGAGACTATATACAGGGAGTACCAGTTGTAATGTGGCTATATACAGGAGTACCAGGTAGTAATGACACTATATACAGCAGTACCAGGTAGTAATGAGGCTATATACAGGAATACCAGGTAGTAATAAGGTTATATACAGGAGCACCAGGTAGTAATGAGGCCTTATACAGGAGTACCAGGTAGTAATGAGGCTATATACAGGAGTACCAGGTAGTAATGAGGCCTTATACAGGAGTACCAGGTAGTAATGAGGCTATATACCAGGAGTACCAGGTAGTAATGATGCTATATACAGGAGTACCAGGTAGTAATGAGGTTATATACAGGGAGTACCAGGTAATAATGAGGTTATATACAGGAGTACCAGGTAGTAATGAGGTTATATACAGTAGTACCAGGTAGTAATGAGGCCTATATACAGGAATACCAGGTAGTAATGAGGTTATATACAGGAGTACCAGGTAGTAATGAGGCCTATATACAGGAATACCAGGTAGTAATGTGGCCTTATACAGGAGTACCAGGTAGTAATGAGACTATATACAGGAGTACCAGGTAGTAATGAGGTTATATACAAAGTACCAGGTAGTAATGAGGTTATATACAGTAGTACCAGGTAGTAATGAGGCTATATACAGGAGTACCAGGTAGTAATGAGGCCTTATACAGGAGTACCAGGTAGTAATGAGGCTATATACAGGAGTACCAGGTAGTAATGAGGTTATATACAGGAGTACCAGGTAGTAATGAGGTTATATACAGGAGTACCAGGTAGTAATGAGGCTATATACAGGAGTACCAGGTAGTAATGAGGTTATATACAGGGAGTACCAGGTAGTAATGAGACTATATACAGGAGTACCAGGTAGTAATGAGGTTATATACAGGAGTACCAGGTAGTAATGAGGTTATATACAGGAGTACCAGGTAGTAATGAGACTATATACAGAGTACCAGGTAGTAATGAGACTATATACAGGAGTACCAGGTAGTAATGAGGTTATATACAGGAGTACCAGGTAGTAATGAGGTTATATACAGGAGTACCAGGTAGTAATGAGGCTATATACAGGAGTACCAGGTAGTAATGAGGCTATATACAGTAGTACCAGGTAGTAATGAGGCTATATACAGTAGTACCAGGTAGTAATGAGGCCTATATACAGGAGTACCAGGTAGTAATGAGGCTATATACAGTAGTACCAGGTAGTAATGAGGTTATATACAGGAGTACCAGGTAGTAATGAGGTTATATACAGGAGTACCAGGTAGTAATGAGGTTATATACAGGAGTACCAGGTAGTAATGAGGCTATATACAGGAGTACCAGGTAGTAATGAGGCTATATACAGGAGTACCAGGTAGTAATGAGGTTATATATACCAGGTAGTAATGAGGGGAGTACCAGGTAGTAATGAGGTTATATACAGTAGTACCAGGTAGTAATGAGGCTATATACAGTAGTACCAGGTAGTAATGAGGCCTATATACAGGAGTACCAGGTAGTAATGAGGTTATATACAGGAGTACCAGGTAGTAATGAGGAGTACCAGGTAGTAATGAGACTATATACAGGAGTACCAGGTAGTAATGAGGTTATATACAGTAGTTCCAGGTAGTAATGAGGTTATATACAGGAGTACCAGGTAGTAATGAGGCTATATACAGGAGTACCAGGTAGTAATGAGGCCTTATACAGGAGTACCAGGTAGTAATGAGGCTATATACAGGAGTACCAGGTAGTAATGAGGTTATATACAAGGAGTACCAGGTAGTAATGAGGCTATATACAGGAGTACCAGGTAGTAATGAGGTTATATACAGGGAGTACCAGGTAGTAATGAGACTATATACAGGAGTACCAGGTAGTAATGAGGTTATATACAGGAGTACCAGGTAGTAATGAGGTTATATACAGAGAGTACCAGGTAGTAATGAGACTATATACAGCAGTACCAGTTAGTAATGAGACTATATACAGGAGTACCAGGTAGTAATGAGGTTATATACAGGAGTACCAGGTAGTAATGAGGTTATATACAGGGAGTACCAGGTAGTAATGAGGCTCTATACAGTAGTACCAGGTAGTAATGAGGCTATATACAGTAGTACCAGGTAGTAATGAGGCTATATACAGTAGTACCAGGTAGTAATGAGGCCTTATACAGGAGTACCAGGTAGTAATGAGGCTATATACAGTAGTTCCAGGTCGTAATGAGGTTATATACAGGAGTACCAGGTAGTAATGAGGCTATATACAGGAGTACCAGGTAGTAATGAGGCCTTATACAGGAGTACCAGGTAGTAATGAGGCTATATACCAGGAGTACCAGGTAGTAATGAGGCTATATACAGGAGTACCAGGTAGTAATGAGGTTATATACAGGAGTACCAGGTAGTAATGAGGTTATATACAGTAGTACCAGGTAATAATGAGGTTATATACAGTAGTACCAGGTAGTAATGAGGCCTTATACAGGAATACCAGGTAGTAATGAGGTTATATACACGAGTACCAGGTAGTAATGAGGCCTTATACAGGAGTACCAGGTAGTAATGAGACTATATACAGGGAGTACCAGGTAGTAATGAGGTTATATAAAGTAGTTCCAGGTCGTAATGAGGTTATATACAGGGAGTACCAGCTAGTAATGAGGCTATATACAGGAGTACCAGGTAGTAATGAGGTCATATACAGTAGTACCAGGTAGTAATGAGGTTATATACAGTAGTACCAGGTAGTAATGAGGCCTTATACAGGAGTACCAGGTAGTAATGAGGCCTTATACAGGAGTACCAGGTAGTAATGAGGTTATATACATTAGTACCAGGTAGTAATGAGGTTATATACAGTAGTACCAGGTAGTAATGAGGCCTTATACAGGAGTACCAGGTAGTAATGAGGTTATATACAGTAGTACCAGGTAGTAATGAGGTTATATACAGTAGTACCAGGTAGTAATGAGGCCTTATACAGGAGTACCAGGTAGTAATGAGGTTATATACAGGGAGTACCAGGTAGTAATGAGGTTATTTACAGGGAGTATCTGGTAGTAATGAGGCCTTATACAGGAGTACCAGGTAGTAATGAGGCCTTATACAGGAGTACCAGGTAGTAATGAGGCCTTATACAGTAGTACCAGGTAGTAATGAGGTTATATACAGGGAGTATCAGGTAGTAATGAGGTCATATACAGGAGTACCAGGTAGTAATGAGGCCTTATACAGTAGTACCAGGTAGTAATGATATATCAGTCTGTCTACACTGCTACCACAGATCTGTTTCCCTCCCTCCCTCCCTCCCTCCCTCCCTCCCTCCCTCCCTCCCTCCCTCCCTCCCTCCCTTCCCTCCCTCCCTCCCTCCCTCCCTCCCTCCCTCCCTCCCTCCCTCCTGATTTCTCCCTCCCTCCCTCCCTCCCTCCCTCCCTCCCTCCCTCCCTCCCTCCCTCCCTCCCTCCCTCCCCCTCCCTCCCTCCCTCCCTCCCTCCCTCCCTCCCTCCCTCCAGACCCCCACGGTCCGTCGTTCACCGTTGGGAAGGCGGTGTGGCTGCTGTGGGGTCTGGTGTTCAACAACTCTGTCCCGGTTCAGAACCCTAAAGGCACCACCAGTAAGTTCATAGTGTCGGTGTGGGCCTTCTTCGCCGTCATCTTCCTGGCCTCTTACACAGCCAACCTGGCTGCCTTCATGATCCAGGAGGAGTTTGTAGACCAGGTCACGGGACTGTCTGACAACAAGGTACAGGACTGTGTCTGTCTGTGTCTGTGTGTGTCTGTGTCTGTCTCTGTGTGTGTGTGTGTGTGTGTGTGTGTGTGTGTGTGTGTGTGTGTGTGTGTGTGTGTGTGTGTGTGCGTGTGCGTGTGCGTGTGCGTACCGTGTAATGGCGGTACATCGGAGTACCAGGCGATGAACACACACACACACACCAAAGACATGAGCTGTCAGACAGATGTAGTTGACCTGTAACACGTTGATGATGAGTTGACATGATGCTGTCAGACAGATGTAGTTGACCTGGTCTCGTTGTTGATGAGTTGACATGATGCTGTCAGACAGATGTAGTTGACCTGGTCTCGTTGATGATGAGTTGACATGATGCTGTCAGACAGATGTAGTTGACCTGGTCCGTTGATGATGAGTTGACATGATGCTGTCAGACAGATGTAGTTGACCTGGTCTCGTTGATGATGAGTTGACATGATGCTGTCAGACAGATGTAGTTGACCTGGTCTCGTTGATGATGAGTTGACATGATGCTGTCAGACAGATGTAGTTGACCTGGTCTCGTTGATGATGAGTTGACATGATGCTGTCAGACAGATGTATGACCTGGTCTCGTTGTTGATGAGTTGACATGATGCTGTCAGACAGATGTAGTTGACCTGGTCTCGTTGATGATGAGTTGACATGATGCTGTCAGATGTAGTTGAGTTGATGATGAGTTGACATGATGACCAGACAGATGGTGACCTGGTCTCGTTGATGATGAGTTGACATGATGCTGTCAGACAGATGTAGTTGACCTGGTCTCGTTGATGATGAGTTGACATGATGCTGTCAGACAGATGTAGTTGACCTGGTCTCGTTGATGATGAGTTGACATGATGCTGTCAGACATGATGCTGTCAGACAGTTGACCTGGTCTCGTTGATGATGAGTTGACATGATGCTGTCAGACAGATGTAGTTGACCTGGTCTCGTTGATGATGAGTTGACATGATGCTGTCAGACAGATGTAGTTGACCTGGTCTCGTTGATGATGAGTTGACATGATGCTGTCAGACAGATGTAGTTGACCTGGTCTCGTTGATGATGAGTTGACATGATGCTGTCAGACAGATGTAGTTGACCTGGTCTCGTTGATGATGAGTTGACATGATGCTGTCAGACAGATGTAGTTGACCTGGTCTCGTTGATGATGAGTTGACATGATGCTGTCAGACATGATGTAGTTGACCTGGTCTCGTTGATGATGAGTTGACATGATGCTGTCAGACAGATGTAGTTGACCTGGTCTCGTTGATGATGAGTTGACATGATGCTGTCAGACAGATGTAGTTGACCTGGTCTCGTTGATGATGAGTTGACATGATGCTGATGACCTGGTCTCGTTGATGATGAGTTGACATGATGCTGTCAGACAGATGTAGTTGACCTGGTCTCGTTGATGATGAGTTGACATGATGCTGTCAGACAGATGTAGTTGACCTGGTCTCGTTGATGATGAGTTGACATGATGCTGTCAGACAGATGTAGTTGACCTGGTCTCGTTGATGATGAGTTGACATGATGCTGTCAGACAGATGTAGTTGACCTGGTCTCGTTGATGATGAGTTGACATGATGCTGTCAGACAGATGTAGTTGACCTGGTCTCGTTGATGATGAGTTGACATGATGCTGTCAGACAGATGTAGTTGACCTGGTCTCGTTGATGATGAGTTGACATGATGCTGTCAGACAGATGTAGTTGACATGATGCTGTCAGACAGATGTAGTTGACCTGGTCTCGTTGATGATGAGTTGACATGATGCTGTCAGACAGATGTAGTTGACCTGGTCTCGTTGATGATGAGTTGACATGATGCTGTCAGACAGATGTAGTTGACCTGGTCTCGTTGATGATGAGTTGACATGATGCTGTCAGACAGATGTAGTTGACCTGGTCTCGTTGATGATGAGTTGAGTTGACATGATGCTGTCAGACAGATGTAGTTGACCTGGTCTCGTTGATGATGAGTTGACATGATGCTGTCAGACAGATGTAGTTGACCTGGTCTCGTTGATGATGAGTTGACATGATGCTGTCAGACAGATGTAGTTGACCTGGTCTCGTTGATGATGAGTTGACATGATGCTGTCAGACGACCTTGTTGATGATGAGTTGACATGATGCTGTCAGACAGATGTAGTTGACCTGGTCTCGTTGATGATGAGTTGACATGATGCTGTCAGACAGATGTAGTTGACCTGGTCTCGTTGATGATGAGTTCTGACCTGGTTCGTTGATGATGAGTTGACATGATGCTGTCAGACAGATGTAGTTGACCTGGTCTCGTTGATGATGAGTTGACATGATGCTGTCAGACAGATGTAGTTGACCTGGTCTCGTTGATGATGAGTTGACATGATGCTGTCAGACAGATGTAGTTGACCTGGTCTCGTTGATGATGAGTTGACATGATGCATGATGCTGTCAGACAGTTGACCTGGTCTCGTTGATGATGAGTTGACATGATGCTGTCAGACAGATGTAGTTGACCTGGTCTCGTTGATGATGAGTTGACATGATGCTGTCAGACAGATGTAGTTGACCTGGTCTCGTTGATGATGAGTTGACATGATGCTGTCAGACAGATGTAGTTGACCTGGTCTCGTTGATGATGAGTTGACATGATGCTGTCAGACAGATGTAGTTGACCTGGTCTCGTTGATGATGAGTTGACATGATGCTGTCAGACAGATGTAGTTGACCTGGTCTCGTTGATGATGAGTTGACATGATGCTGTCAGACAGATGTAGTTGACCTGGTCTCGTTGATGATGAGTTGACATGATGCTGTCAGACAGATGTAGTTGACCTGGTCTCGTTGATGATGAGTTGACATGATGCTGTCAGACAGATGTAGTTGACCTGGTCTCGTTGATGATGAGTTGACATGATGCTGTCAGACAGATGTAGTTGACCTGGTCTCGTTGATGATGAGTTGACATGATGCTGTCAGACAGATGTAGTTGACCTGGTCTCGTTGTTGATGAGTTGACATGATGCTGTCAGACAGATGTAGTTGACATGATGCTGTCAGACAGATGTAGTTGACCTGGTCTCGTTGATGATGAGTTGACATGATGCTGTCAGACAGATGTAGTTGACCTGGTCTCGTTGATGATGAGTTGACATGATGCTGTCAGACAGATGTAGTTGACATGATGCTGTCAGACAGATGTAGTTGACCTGGTCTCGTTGATGATGAGTTGACATGATGCTGTCAGACAGATGTAGTTGACCTGGTCTCGTTGATGATGAGTTGACATGATGCTGTCAGACAGATGTAGTTGACCTGGTCTCGTTGATGATGAGTTGACATGATGCTGTCAGACAGATGTAGTTGACCTGGTCTCGTTGATGATGAGTTGACATGATGCTGTCAGACAGATGTAGTTGACCTGGTCTCGTTGATGATGAGTTGACATGATGCTGTCAGACAGATGTAGTTGACCTGGTCTCGTTGATGATGAGTTGACATGATGCTGTCAGACAGATGTAGTTGACCTGGTCTCGTTGATGATGAGTTGACATGATGCTGTCAGACAGATGTAGTTGACCTGGTCTCGTTGATGATGAGTTGACATGATGCTGTCAGACAGATGTAGTTGACCTGGTCTCGTTGATGATGAGTTGACATGATGCTGTCAGACAGATGTAGTTGACCTGGTCTCGTTGATGATGAGTTGACATGATGCTGTCAGACAGATGTAGTTGACCTGGTCTCGTTGATGATGAGTTGACATGATGCTGTCAGACAGATGTAGTTGACCTGGTCTCGTTGATGATGAGTTGACATGATGCTGTCAGACAGATGTAGTTGACCTGGTCTCGTTGATGATGAGTTGACATGATGCTGTCAGACAGATGTAGTTGACCTGGTCTCGTTGATGATGAGTTGACATGATGCTGTCAGACAGATGTAGTTGACCTGGTCTCGTTGATGATGAGTTGACATGATGCTGTCAGACAGATGTAGTTGACCTGGTCTCGTTGATGATGAGTTGACATGATGCTGTCAGACAGATGTAGTTGACCTGGTCTCGTTGATGATGAGTTGACATGATGCTGTCAGACAGATGTAGTTGACCTGGTCTCGTTGATGATGAGTTGACATGATGCTGTCAGACAGATGTAGTTGACCTGGTCTCGTTGATGATGAGTTGACATGATGCTGTCAGACAGATGTAGTTGACCTGGTCTCGTTGATGATGAGTTGACATGATGCTGTCAGACAGATGTAGTTGACCTGGTCTCGTTGATGATGAGTTGACATGATGCTGTCAGACAGATGTAGTTGACCTGGTCTCGTTGATGATGAGTTGACATGATGCTGTCAGACAGATGTAGTTGACCTGGTCTCGTTGATGATGAGTTGACATGATGCTGTCAGACAGATGTAGTTGACCTGGTCTCGTTGATGATGAGTTGACATGATGCTGTCAGACAGATGTAGTTGACCTGGTCTCGTTGATGATGAGTTGACATGATGCTGTCAGACAGATGTAGTTGACCTGGTCTCGTTGATGATGAGTTGACATGATGCTGTCAGACAGATGTAGTTGACCTGGTCTCGTTGATGATGAGTTGACATGATGCTGTCAGACAGATGTAGTTGACCTGGTCTCGTTGATGATGAGTTGACATGATGCTGTCAGACAGATGTAGTTGACCTGGTCTCGTTGATGATGAGTTGACATGATGCTGTCAGACAGATGTAGTTGACCTGGTCTCGTTGATGATGAGTTGACATGATGCTGTCAGACAGATGTAGTTGACCTGGTCTCGTTGATGATGAGTTGACATGATGCTGTCAGACAGATGTAGTTGACCTGGTCTCGTTGATGATGAGTTGACATGATGCTGTCAGACAGATGTAGTTGACCTGGTCTCGTTGTTGATGAGTTGACATGATGCTGTCAGACAGATGTAGATTGACCTGGTCTCGTTGATGATGAGTTGACACGACGCTGTCAGACAGATGTAGTTGACCTGGTCTCGTTGATGATGAGTTGACATGATGCTGTCAGACAGATGTAGTTGACATGATGCTGTCAGACAGATGTAGTTGACCTGGTCTCGTTGATGATGAGTTGACATGATGCTGTCAGACAGATGTAGTTGACCTGGTCTCGTTGATGATGAGTTGACATGATGCTGTCAGACAGATGTAGTTGACCTGGTCTCGTTGATGATGAGTTGACATGATGCTGTCACACAGATGTAGTTGACCTGGTCTCATTGACCTCATGTTCCTTTTTACATCATTGATGATGAGTTGCTATTAGTGATGAGTGTTGTCTTTTTATTGGTCTCACTGTTATTGGCTGGAGCAAATCATATTTCATTAAGGTAATATTAATATTTTCTCTCTGTCTCCTTCCCTCTCCCTTCTTCTCTCACTCTCAACCCCCCCCTCTCTCTATACCTCTCTCTACACCTCTCTTTCTCTCTCCCCCCCCTCTCTCTATACCTCTCTCCCCCCTCTCTCTCCCCTCTCTCTACACCTCTCTTTCTCTCCCCCCCTCTCTCTACACCTCTCTTTCTCTCTCTCTCTCCCCCCTCTCTCTCCACACCTCTATTTCTCTCTCCCCCCTCTCTCTGATACCCCCCCTCCTCCCCCTCTCTCTCCTCTCTAGTTCCAGAACCCGTATGCGTACTCCCCTCCATTCCGTTTTGGGACGGTTCCTAACGGTTCAACAGAGAGGAACATCAGGAAGAATTACCCCGACATGCACGAGTACCTGGTGAAATATCACCAAGGAGGAGTGCAGGATGCACTGGTCAGCCTCAAAGCAGGTACGACACACACCCTGACCCTGACCCCTGACCTGTATCCCCTAGTCTTTAGGTTGTCCTCCCAGCTGGAGATGTTTATGTGGTGTTTAGGGATAGTCTTTAGGTTGTCCTCCCAGCTGGAGATGTTTATGTGGTGTTTAGGGGATAGTCTTTAGGTTGTCCTCCCAGCTGGAGATGTTTATATGGTGTTTAGGGGATAGTCTTTAGGTTGTAGTGGTTTGGGGGATAGTCTTTAGGTCCTCCCAGCTGGAGATGTTTATGTGGTGTTTAGGGGATAGTCTTTAGGTTGTCCTCCCAGCTGGAGATGTTTATGTGGTGTTTAGGGGATAGTCTTTAGGTTGTCCTCCCAGCTGGAGATGTTTATGGTGTTTAGGGGATAGTCTTTAGGTTGTCCTCCCAGCTGGAGATGTTTATGTGGTGTTTAGGGATAGTCTTTAGGTTGTCCTCCCAGCTGGAGATGTTTATGTGGTGTTTAGGGGATAGTCTTTAGGTTGTCCTCCCAGCTGGAGATGTTTATGTGGTGTTTAGGGGATAGTCTTTAGGTTGTTCTCCCAGCTGGAGATGTTTATGTGGTGTTTAGGGGATAGTCTTTAGGTTGTCCTCCCAGCTGGAGATGTTTATGTGGTGTTTAGGGGATAGTCTTTAGGTTGTCCTCCCAGCTGGAGATGTTTATGTGGTGTTTAGGGGATAGTCTTTAGGTTGTCCTCCCAGCTGGAGATGTTTATGTGGTGTTTAGGGGATAGTCTTTAGGTTGTCCTCCCAGCTGGAGATGTTTATGTGGTGTTTAGGGGATAGTCTTTAGGTTGTCCTCCCAGCTGGAGATGTTTATGTGGTGTTTAGGAGATAGTCTTTAGGTTGTCCTCCCAGCTGGAGATGTTTATGTGGTGTTTAGGGGATAGTCTTTAGGTTGTCCTCCCAGCTGGAGATGTTTATGTGGTGTTTAGGGGATAGTCTTTAGGTTGTCCTCCCAGCTGGAGATGTTTATGTGGTGTTTAGGGATAGTCTTTAGGTTGTCCTCCCAGCTGGAGATGTTTATGTGGTGTTTAGGGGATAGTCTTTAGGTTGTCCTCCCAGCTGGAGATGTTTATGTTTGGTGTTTAGCTGGGATAGTCTTTAGGTTGTCCTCCCAGCTGGAGATGTTTATGTGGTGTTTAGGGGATAGTCTTTAGGTTGTCCTCCCAGCTGGAGATGTTTATGTGGTGTTTAGGGGATAGTCTTTAGGTTGTCCTCCCAGCTGGAGATGTTTATGTGGTGTTTAGGGATAGTCTTTAGGTTGTCCTCCCAGCTGGAGATGTTTATGTGGTGTTTAGGGGATAGTCTTTAGGTTGTCCTCCCAGCTGGAGATGTTTATGTGGTGTTTAGGGGATAGTCTTTAGGTTGTCCTCCCAGCTGGAGATGTTTATGTGGTGTTTAGGGGATAGTCTTTAGGTTGTCCTCCCAGCTGGAGATGTTTATGTGGTGTTTAGGGGATAGTCTTTAGGTTGTCCTCCCAGCTGGAGATGTTTATGTGGTGTTTAGGGGATAGTCTTTAGGTTGTCCTCCCAGCTGGAGATGTTTATGTGGTGTTTAGGGGATAGTCTTTAGGTTGTCCTCCCAGCTGGAGATGTTTATGTGGTGTTTAGGGGATAGTCTTTAGGTTGTCCTCCCAGCTGGAGATGTTTATGTGGTGTTTAGGGGATAGTCTTTAGGTTGTCCTCCCAGCTGGAGATGTTTATGTGGTGTTTAGGGGATAGTCTTTAGGTTGTCCTCCCAGCTGGAGATGTTTATGTGGTGTTTAGGGGATAGTCTTTAGGTTGTCCTCCCAGCTGGAGATGTTTATGTGGTGTTTAGGGGATAGTCTTTAGGTTGTCCTCCCAGCTGGAGATGTTTATGTGGTGTTTAGGGGATAGTCTTTAGGTTGTCCTCCCAGCTGGAGATGTTTATGTGGTGTTTAGGGGATAGTCTTTAGGTTGTCCTCCCAGCTGGAGATGTTTATGTGGTGTTTAGGGGATATAGTCTTTAGGTTGTCCTCCCAGCTGGAGATGTTTATGTGGTGTTTAGGGGATAGTCTTTAGGTTGTCCTCCCAGCTGGAGATGTTTATGTGGTGTTTAGGGGATAGTCTTTAGGTTGTCCTCCCAGCTGGAGATGTTTATGTGGTGTTTAGGGGATAGTCTTTAGGTTGTCCTCCCAGCTGGAGATGTTTATGTGGTGTTTAGGGGATAGTCTTTAGGTTGTCCTCCCAGCTGGAGATGTTTATGTGGTGTTTGGGGATAGTCTTTAGGTTGTCCTCCCAGCTGGAGATGTTTATGTGGTGTTTAGGGGATAGTCTTTAGGTTGTCCTCCCAGCTGGAGATGTTTATGTGGTGTTTAGGGGATAGTCTTTAGGTTGTCCTCCCAGCTGGAGATGTTTATGTGGTGTTTAGGGGATAGTCTTTAGGTTGTCCTCCCAGCTGGAGATGTTTATGTGGTGTTTAGGGGATAGTCTTTAGGTTGTCCTCCCAGCTGGAGATGTTTATGTGGTGTTTAGGGGATAGTCTTTAGGTTGTCCTCCCAGCTGGAGATGTTTATGTGGTGTTTAGGGGATAGTCTTTAGGTTGTCCTCCCAGCTGGAGATGTTTATGTGGTGTTTAGGGGATAGTCTTTAGGTTGTCCTCCCAGCTGGAGATGTTTATGTGGTGTTTAGGGGATAGTCTTTAGGTTGTCCTCCCAGCTGGAGATGTTTATGTGGTGTTTAGGGGATAGTCTTTAGGTTGTCCTCCCAGCTGGAGATGTTTATGTGGTGTTTAGGGGATAGTCTTTAGGTTGTCCTCCCAGCTGGAGATGTTTATGTGGTGTTTAGGGGATAGTCTTTAGGTTGTCCTCCCAGCTGGAGATGTTTATGTGGTGTTTAGGGGATAGTCTTTAGGTTGTCCTCCCAGCTGGAGATGTTTATGTGGTGTTTAGGGGATAGTCTTTAGGTTGTCCTCCCAGCTGGAGATGTTTATGTGGTGTTTAGGGGATAGTCTTTAGCTGGAGATGTTTATGTGGTGTTTAGGGAGATAGTCTTTAGGTTGTGGTGTTTAGGGGATAGTCTTTAGGTTGTCCTCCCAGCTGGAGATGTTTATGTGGTGTTTAGGGGATAGTCTTTAGGTTGTCCTCCCAGCTGGAGATGTTTATGTGGTGTTTAGGGGATAGTCTTTAGGTTGTCCTCCCAGCTGGAGATGTTTATGTGGTGTTTAGGTTGTCCTCCCAGGGATAGTCTTTAGGTTGTCCTCCCAGCTGGAGATGTTTATGTGGTGTTTAGGGGATAGTCTTTAGGTTGTCCTCCCAGCTGGAGATGTTTATGTGGTGTTTAGGGGATAGTCTTTAGGTTGTCCTCCCAGCTGGAGATGTTTATGTGGTGTTTAGGGGATAGTCTTTAGGTTGTCCTCCCAGCTGGAGATGTTTATGTGGTGTTTAGGGGATAGTCTTTAGGTTGTCCTCCCAGCTGGAGATGTTTATGTGGTGTTTAGGGGATAGTCTTTAGGTTGTCCTCCCAGCTGGAGATGTTTATGTGGTGTTTAGGGATAGTCTTTAGGTTGTCCTCCCAGCTGGAGATGTTTATGTGGTGTTTAGGGGATAGTCTTTAGGTTGTCCTCCCAGCTGGAGATGTTTATGTGGTGTTTAGGGGATAGTCTTTAGGTTGTCCTCCCAGCTGGAGATGTTTATGTGGTGTTTAGGGGATAGTCTTTAGGTTGTCCTCCCAGCTGGAGATGTTTATGTGGTGTTTAGGGGATAGTCTTTAGGTTGTCCTCCCAGCTGGAGATGTTTATGTGGTGTTTAGGGGATAGTCTTTAGGTTGTCCTCCCAGCTGGAGATGTTTATGTGGTGTTTAGGGGATAGTCTTTAGGTTGTCCTCCCAGCTGGAGATGTTTATGTGGTGTTTAGGGGATAGTCTTTAGGTTGTCCTCCCAGCTGGAGATGTTTATGTGGTGTTTAGGGGATAGTCTTTAGGTTGTCCTCCCAGCTGGAGATGTTTATGTGGTGTTTAGGGGATAGTCTTTAGGTTGTCCTCCCAGCTGGAGATGTTTATGTGGTGTTTAGGGGATAGTCTTTAGGTTGTCCTCCCAGCTGGGATGTTTAGAGGGGATAGTCTTTAGGTTTCCCAGCTGGAGATGTGGTGTTTAGGGGATAGTCTTTAGGTTGTCCTCCCAGCTGGAGATGTTTATGTGGTGTTTAGGGGATAGTCTTTAGGTTGTCCTCCCAGCTGGAGATGTTTATGTGGTGTTTAGGGGATAGTCTTTAGGTTGTCCTCCCAGCTGGAGATGTTTATGTGGTGTTTTAGTCTTTAGGGGATAGTCTTTATGTGGGTTTTGTCCTCCCAGCTGGAGATGTTTATGTGGTGTTTAGGGGATAGTCTTTAGGTGTCCTCCCAGCTGGAGATGTTTATGTGGTGTTTAGGGGATAGTCTTTAGGTTGTCCTCCCAGCTGGAGATGTTTATGTGGTGTTTAGGGGATAGTCTTTAGGTTGTCCTCCCAGCTGGAGATGTTTATGTGGTGTTTAGGGGATAGTCTTTAGGTTGTCCTCCCAGCTGGAGATGTTTATGTGGTGTTTAGGGGATAGTCTTTAGGTTGTCCTCCCAGCTGGAGATGTGTTTATGTGGTGTTTAGGGGATAGTCTTTAGGTTGTCCTCCCAGCTGGAGATGTTTATGTGGTGTTTAGGGGATAGTCTTTAGGTTGTCCTCCCAGCTGGAGATGTTTATGTGGTGTTTAGGGGATAGTCTTTAGGTTGTCCTCCCAGCTGGAGATGTTTATGTGGTGTTTAGGGGATAGTCTTTAGGTTGTCCTCCCAGCTGGAGATGTTTATGTGGTGTTTAGGGGATAGTCTTTAGGTTGTCCTCCCAGCTGGAGATGTTTATGTGGTGTTTAGGGGATAGTCTTTAGGTTGTCCTCCCAGCTGGAGATGTTTATGTGGTGTTTAGGGGATAGTCTTTAGGTTGTCCTCCCAGCTGGAGATGTTTATGTGGTGTTTAGGGGATAGTCTTTAGGTTGTCCTCCCAGCTGGAGATGTTTATGTGGTGTTTAGGGGATAGTCTTTAGGTTGTCCTCCCAGCTGGAGATGTTTATGTGGTGTTTAGGGGATAGTCTTTAGGTTGTCCTCCCAGCTGGAGATGTTTATGTGGTGTTTAGGGGATAGTCTTTAGGTTGTCCTCCCAGCTGGAGATGTTTATGTGGTGTTTAGGGGATAGTCTTTAGGTTGTCCTCCCAGCTGGAGATGTTTATGTGGTGTTTAGGGGATAGTCTTTAGGTTGTCCTCCCAGCTGGAGATGTTTATGTGGTGTTTAGGGGATAGTCTTTAGGTTGTCCTCCCAGCTGGAGATGTTTATGTGGTGTTTAGGGGATAGTCTTTAGGTTGTCCTCCCAGCTGGAGATGTTTATGTGGTGTTTAGGGGATAGTCTTTATGTGGGTTAGGGGTCCTCCCAGCTGGAGATGTTTATGTGGTGTTTAGGGGATAGTCTTTAGGTTGTCCTGCCCAGTGGTGTTTAGGGATAGAGGTTGTCCTCCCAGCTGGAGATGTTTATGTGGTGTTTAGGGGATAGTCTTTAGGTTGTCCTCCCAGCTGGAGATGTTTATGTGGTGTTTAGGGGATAGTCTTTAGGTTGTCCTCCCAGCTGGAGATGTTTATGTGGTGTTTAGGAGATAGTCTTTAGGTTGTCCTCCCAGCTGGAGATGTTTATGTGGTGTTTAGGGGATAGTCTTTAGGTTGTCCTCCCAGCTGGAGATGTTTATGTGGTGTTTAGGGGATAGTCTTTAGGTTGTCCTCCCAGCTGGAGATGTTTATGTGGTGTTTAGGGGATAGTCTATAGGTTGTCCTCCCAGCTGGAGATGTTTATGTGGTGTTTAGGGGATAGTCTTTAGGTTGTCCTCCCAGCTGGAGATGTTTATGTGGTGTTTAGGGGATAGTCTTTAGGTTGTCCTCCCAGCTGGAGATGTTTATGTGGTGTTTAGGGGATAGTATTTGGGTTTTCCTTGCAAATGCCAGGGTTGTCGGTTCAATTCCCACACGGGGACCAGTATGAAAGACATATAAAATTGTATTCCCTCACTACTGTAAATATCTCTGGATAAGAGTCTGCTAAATTACTAAAAATGGAAGGATTTGGGTCATTTTTATGTGTAGGACCCAGGAACATGTTTGGCTTGGTGGAAGCATCCAGGATGCACCTCTTCCTTATCGTCATCATCTGACGGTCCTCTTCCCAGTGGGTAGTGACGGCGTTATCATCTGACTGTCCTCTTCCCAGTGGGTAGTGACGGCGTTATCATCTGACTGTCCTCTTCCCAGGGGGACGGCGTTATCATCTGACTGTCCTCTTCCCAGGGGTAGGGACGGCGTTATCATCTGACGGTCCTCTTCCCAGTGGGTAGTGACAGGTTATCATCTGATGGTCCTCTTCCCAGTGGGTAGTGACGGCGTTATCATCTGACGGTCCTCTTCCCAGTGGGTAGTGACGGCGTTATCATCTGATGGTCCTCTTCCCAGTGGGTAGTGACGGCGTTATCATCTGACTGTCCTCTTCCCAGTGGGCAGTGACGGCGTTATCATCTGATGGTCCTCTTCCCAGTGGGTAGTGACGGCGTTATCATCTGACTGTCCTCTTCCCAGTGGTAGTGACGGCGTTATCATCTGATGGTCCTCTTCCCAGTGGGTAGTGACGGAACGTTATCATCTGACTGTCCTCTTCCCAGGGACGGCGTTATCATCTGATGGTCCTCTTCCCAGTGGGCAGTGACGGCGTTATCATCTGACTGTCCTCTTCCCAGGGACGGCGTTATCATCTGATGGTCCTCTTCCCAGTGGGCAGTGACGGCGTTATCATCTGATGGTCCTCTTCCCAGTGGGTAGTGACGGCGTTATCATCTGATGGTCCTCTTCCCAGTGGGTAGTGACGGCGTTATCATCTGACTGTCCTCTTCCCAGGGACGGCGTTATCATCTGATGGTCCTCTTCCCAGTGGGCAGTGACGGCGTTATCATCTGACTGTCCTCTTCCCAGTGGGCAGTGACGGCGTTATCATCTGACTGTCCTCTTCCCAGTGGGTAGTGACGGCGTTATCATCTGACTGTCCTCTTCCCAGGGACGGCGTTATCATCTGACAGTCCTCTTCCCAGTGGGTAGTGACGGCGTTATCATCTGACTGTCCTCTTCCCAGTGGGCAGTGACGGCGTTATCATCTGACTGTCCTCTTCCCAGTGGGCAGGGACGGCGTTATCATCTGACTGTCCTCTTCCCAGTGGGCAGTGACGGCGTTATCATCTGACTGTCCTCTTCCCAGTGGGCAGTGACGGCGTTATCATCTGACTGTCCTCTTCCCAGTGGGTAGTGATGGCGTTATCATCTGACGGTCCTCTTCCCAGTGGGCAGTGACGGCGTTATCATCTGACTGTCCTCTTCCCCAGTTATCATCTGACTGTCCTCTTCCCAGTGACGGCGTTATCATCTGACTGTCCTCTTCCCAGTGGGTAGTGACGGCGTTATCATCTGACTGTCCTCTTCCCAGTGGGTAGTGACGGCGTTATCATCTGACTGTCCTCTTCCCAGTGGTTTATCATCTGACTGTCCTCTTCCCAGTGGGTAGTGATGGCGTTATCATCTGACTGTCCTCTTCCCAGTGGGTAGGGACGGCGTTATCATCTGAATCACTGAAGCTCCACAATGGAAGTGTTGGTGGTTTTATATCTCGGCCTTTGAATCTTTCAGGTGGGAAGAGTGCCGTCTGTTATACAGGATTTCTGACTCCTGAGGCAGATTTCACCTTTGAGTTGGAGGAATGACAGCGATGAAGATTTGCAGGATGTTGTCCCTGTTTTAACTCCAGTGTTTACCTTGAAGGGGCGTTTCAGCACCACTGTTCCTGGGCACCGTAGCTGACGTCATGCAGCAGTCCCGGTCTTATGGTCAATTGGTCAGGATAGAATCAGAGGCACGATGGTTCACAGAGTCAAAGGCTATGAAGGTCTTGTGTCTATGAAGGTCTTGTGTCTATAAAGGCCTGGTGTCTATGAAGGCCTGGTGTCTATGAAGGCCTTGTGTCTATAAAGGCCTTGTGTCTATGAAGGCCTGGTGTCTATGAAGGCCGTGTGTCTATGAAGGCCTGGTGTCTATGAAGGCCTGGTGTCTATGAAGGCCTGGTGTCTATGAAGGCCTGGTGTCTATGAAGGCCTTGTGTCTATGAAGGCCTTGTGTCTATGAAGGCCTGGTGTCTATGAAGGCCTGGTGTCTATGAAGGCCTGGTGTCTATGAAGGCCATCTGAGATGTCTATGAAGGCCTTGTTCTATGAAGGCCTGGTTCTGAAGGCCTGGGTCTATGAAGGCCAGTGTGTTATGAATGGCCTCTTCCAGGAGGGAGTGTCTATAAAGGCCTGTGTTATGAAGGCCTGGTGTCTTCCTTCAGGATTTCCCTGGTTTCTATCTGGCCTGGTGATTTCTATGAAGGCCTGGCATCTCACCTCCAATGGAAGTAGGTTCTGAAGAGGCCTGGAAGAATCTGCATGAAGGCCTTGTGTCTATGAAGGCCTTGTGTCTATGAAGGCCTGGTGTCATATGAAGGCCTGGTTTATGAAGGCCTGGTGTCTATGAAGGCCTTGTGTCTATGAAGGCCTGGTGTCTATGAAGGCCTGGTGTCATGAAGGCCTGGTGTCTATTCTGTCCTCCTCAGGTCTATGAAAAGGCCTTGTGTCTATGAAGGCCTGGTGTCCTGAAGGCCATGTGTCTAAAGGCAGGATGTTCTGAAGGTGTCTATGAAGGCCTGGTGGTCTCCCAAGTCCTCCTGCAGTCTTGAAGGCCTGGTGTCATGAAGGCCTGATGGTTCTAGAGGCCTGGTGTCTATGAAGGCCTGGTGTCTATGAAGGCCTTGTGTCTATGAAGGCCTGGTGTCTATGAAGGCCTGGTGTCTATGAAGGCCGTGTGTCTATGAAGGCCTGGTGTCTATGAAGGCCTTGTGTCTATAAAGGCCTTGTGTCTATAATGTACAGTAGTTCATTTTGCTCCTGGTGTTTTTCCTGCAGTTGTCGTGCTGTGAAGATCCTGTCCTCTGGTTGGGGGGAAAAGCCACACTGAGATTCTGGGAAGATTTCTTCTGACGGGGGAAAGGAGTCGGTTGGCCAGTGTTTTCCTGGTGGTGGACAGGAGGGAGATGTAGTTCCCACAGTCTGCTTTGTCCCATTTTTAACTTCTTGAGTGTAGGGGGCAGGATTTTCGTTTTTGGCTAGAAAACGTACCCATATGAAACTGCATATTTCTCAGGCCCAGAAACTAGAATATGCTAGAATATTTGTCAGATGCCAGGTGGATTAACAACAAGCTAAGCTGTGTTTTGCTATATTGCACTTGTGATTTATTGAAACTTTATATTTTTAGTAATTTAATTTGAATGTGGCGCTCTGCAATTCAGCGTGTGTTGATGAAAATGATCCCGCTAACGGGATGGGTGCGTCAAGAAGTTTAACCAATTAGGGCACCCCTGAGTTCTGCAGGCATTTCCTCCTAATCCCAGGTCTTCAGGAGCAGGGCATGTATGTGTTGTAGGAGCACTGGTCCGCCTTCCTTCAGGATTTCAGCTGGAATTTCATCTGGCTGTTGTTGTTCCCCTTCTAAAGGATGGCATCTTGCACCTCCTGCAGGCCAGGAGGTTCTCCCTTGTCCTCCTGCAGGCTGGGTGGTTCTCCCATGTCCTCCTGCAGGCCAGATGGCCCTCCCATGTCCTCCTGCAGGCTGGATGGTTCTGCCATTTCCTCCTGCAGGCTGGGTGGTTCTCCCAAGTCCTCCTGCAGGGTAGGCGATTCTCCCATGTCCTCCTGCAAGCTGGGTGGTTCTCCCAAGTCCTCCTGCAGGGTAGGTGGTTCTCCCATGTCCCCCTGCAGGCTTGGAGGTTCTCCCAGGTCCTCCTGCAGGCCAGGAGGTTCTCCAATGTCCTCCGTGGTGGGTCGCTGAGGGATGTGGTCAATATCTTATAGTATATCTTATAATATATATATTGTTGTGCTTCTGTTGAGGAGCTCCTCGAAGTGTTCTTTCCACTGGGATTGGATTGATTGATTGATTGATTGATTGATTGGATTGGTCATGCTTCATTAGCTTTTGCCCATCTCTGGAGCGAAGGGGGTTTAGGCCACGGTGACTGGGTCTGTACACCGCCTTGGTGGTGAGGGATGTGTTAGGCCACGGTGACTGGGTCTGTACACCGCCTTGGTGGTGAGGGATGTGTTAGGTCACGGTGACTGGGTCTGTACACCGCCTTGGTGGTGAGGGATGTGTTAGGCCACGGTGACTGGGTCTGTACACCGCCTTGGTGGTGAGGGATGTGTTAGGCCATGGTGACTGGGTCTGTACACCGCCTTGGTGGTGAGGGATGTGTTAGGCCACGGTGACTGGGTCTGTACACCGCCTTGGTGGTGAGGGATGTGTTAGGCCACGGTGACTGGGTCTGTACACCGCCTTGGTGGTGAGGGATGTGTTAGGCCACGGTGACTGGGTCTGTACACCGCCTTGGTGGTGAGGGATGTGTTAGGCCACGGTGACTGGGTCTGTACACCGCCTTGGTGGTGAGGGATGTGTTAGGCCACGGTGACTGGGTCTGTACACTGCCTTGGTGGTGAGGGATGTGTTAGGCCACGGTGACTGGGTCTGTACACCGCCTTGGTGGTGAGGGATGTGTTAGGCCACGGTGACTGGGTCTGTACACCGCCTTGGTGGTGAGGGATGTGTTAGGCCACGGTGACTGGGTCTGTACACCGCCTTGGTGGTGAGGGATGTGTTAGGCCACGGTGACTGGGTCTGTACACCGCCTTGGTGGCGAGGGATGTGTTAGGCCACGGTGACTGGGTCTGTACACCGCCTTGGTGGTGAGGGATGTGTTAGGCCACGGTGACTGGGTCTGTACACCGCCTTGGTGGCGAGGGATGTGTTAGGCCACGGTGACTGGGTCTGTACACCGCCTTGGTGGTGAGGGATGTGTTAGGCCACGGTGACCTTGGTGGTGAGGGGATGTGTTAGGCCACGGTGAGGTCTGTACACCGCCTTGGTGGTGAGGGATGTGTTAGGCCACGGTGACTGGGTCTGTACACCGCCTTGGTGGTGAGGGATGTGTTAGGCCACGGTGACTGGGTCTGTACACCGCCTTGGTGGCGAGGGGATGAGTCGGCCAGCTGCTGGATCTCCAGGACTTTTCCATGTGGATTTTAGCCACGGTGACTGGTCTGTACATCGCCTTGGTGGGAGGGATGTGTTTGGCACGGTGACTGGGTCTGACACCGCCTTGGTGGCCAGGGATGGTTAGGCCACGGTGACTGAGCTGTTCAATTTCTGAGGGATTGTTCAGGCCACGGTGACTGGGTCTGTACACCGCCTCGGTGGGGTCATCCTTTTGGGTCTTACGGCCAGCTGCTGGGTCATCCAGGACTTTTTGGGTTTTAGTTCCCAGCGTGGGGTCATCCTTTGGAGGGTCTTACGGTTGGTGGAGTCATCCTTTTGGGTCACGGTTCCCCGTTGGAGTCATCTTTTTGGGTCTTACGGTCGGTGGGGACATCCTTTGGGTCTTACTGTCAGTGAAGTCATCTTTTTGGGTCTTACGGTCGGTGGGGACATCCTTTTGGGTCTTACTGTCAGTGAAGTCATCTTTTTGGGTCTTACGTTGGTGGGGGTCATCCTTTGGGTCTTACTGTCGGTGGAGTCATCTTTTTGGGTCTTACGGTCGGTGGGGACATCCTTTTGGGTCTTACTGTCAGTGAAGTCATCTTTTTGGGTCTTACGGTCGGTGGGGTCATCCTTTTGGGTCTTACGGTCGTTGGGGTCATCCTTTTTGGTCTTACGGTCGGTGGGGTCATCCTTTTGGGTCTTAGGGTCGGTGGGGTCATCCTTTTGGGTCTTACGGTTGGTGGAGTCATCCTTTTGGGTCTTACGGTCATTGGGGTCATCCTATTGGGTCTTACGGTCGTTGGGGTCATCCTTTTGGGTCTTACGGTCGTTGGGGTCATCCTTTTGGGTCTTACGGTTGGTGGAGTCATCCTTTTGGGTCTTACGGTCGGTGGGGTCTTTGTCCTTTTGGGTCTTACGGTCGGTGGGGTCTTTGTCCTTTTGGGTCTTACGGTCGGTGGGGTCTTTGTTCTTTTGGGTCGTACAATCGTGGGGTTCTTTTTGGTCTTATAGCCAAGGTTGTCCTTGCAGGTGTTGAGGATGGCGGATTTGATTATGTTCAATGAGCTTCAGCCCCTTGCCATTTGAGTGAGAGCTAGCAAAGACATACACACGGCAGAGCGAGCGAGAGCAATGACGTGGTGGATATATCTGACACATATAGTAGTACGCAATTTACCCCGGGGACCACTTTTGGCTTGGGAACCACTACTTTCAGAACGATTAGCTACTAAGTATACAAAAGTACCCGAGTAAACTCTGTTTAACTTCATCCTGTGAGTCAAAGGGTTGGAGGTCATCTGGTGCAGCACACCATCACTCTCCTTCTTAGTCAATTGTCCTTACACAGCCTGTAGGTGTGTTGAGTCATTGTTCTGTTGAAAAACAAATGATAGTCCAGGGTTTTTCCACTTGGTGCAAACCAGACAGGATGGCATATCACTGCAGGTGCTCTTAGCCATGCTGGTTAAGTGGGCCTTGAATTCTAAATAAATAAATCTCAGACAGTCTCACCAGCAAAGCTCTCCCACACTTCACACCTCCTCCTCCATGCTTCACGGTGGTTATTTTGTCTGTGTGTTTTGTTACAGTAAACTGCGTTTATAGTTCCTCTGTGTGTTTTTTTTACAGTAAACTGAGTTTATAGTTCCTCTGTGTGTTTTTGTTACAGTAAACTGAGTTTATAGTTCCTCACACACACACACACACACAAACACAGTTTAGAAGGTCTTCTGTGTGTTACAGTACCAGTAAAAGTTTATAGGTCCTCTGTGTGTTTTTGTTCAGTAAACCAAAATAGTATTAATCTAAGTTTTCCTCAATGTAGTGACATTTTTGTTACCAGCTTTCCCAACAGTCTAGAAGGAGTTCCTGTGTGTTTTTGCTAAACTGCTTTTCCACTCCTCTGTTCCAAACAGTTTAAACCATCTCATTTGGGTTTTTGTTACAGTCATCTAAGTTCCCTTTTATAGTAAACAGTCCTCTGTGTGTTTTTGTGCAAACCAGACAGTAAACTGGTTTATAGTTCTCTACAGCAAAGTTTATAGTTCCTCTGTGTGTTTTTGTTACAGCTGAGTTTATAGGTCCTCTGTGTGTTTTTGTTAGACAGTAAACTGAGTTTATAGTTCCTCTGTGTGTTTTTCAGTAAACTCCTCCATAGTTCTCTGTGTGTTTTTGTTACAGTAAACTGTTATAGTTCCTCTGTGTGTTTTGTTACAGTAAACTAGAGTTCCTCTGTGTTTATAGTTCCTCTGTGTGTTTTTTTACAGTAAACTGAGTTTATAGTTCCTCTGTGTGTTTTTGTTACAGTAAAGGAGTTTATAGTTCCTCTGTGTGTTTTTTTACAGTAAACTGAGTTTATAGGTCCTCTGTGTGTTTTTGTTACAGTAAACTGAGTTTATAGTTCCTCTGTGTGTTTTGTTACAGTAAACTGAGTTTATAGTTCCTCTGTGTGTTTTTGTTACAGTAAACTGAGTTTATAGTTCCTCTGTGTGTTTTGTTACAGTAAACTGAGTTTATAGTTCCTCTGTGTGTTTTTTTACAGTAAACTGGATGCCTTCATCTATGATGCTGCTGTGTTGAACTACGCTGCTGGCAGAGACGAGGGCTGTAAGCTGGTCACCATCGGTTTTGGGTACATCTTCGCCACCACCGGCTACGGCATCGCTCTGCAGAAAGGGTTTTTGGAAACGACAGGTGGACCTGGCGATACTGGCCATCTAGGAGATGGTAGGAAACTCCTCTCCTCTCCTCTGGTGTTTTTGTTACGGCTTTCCTCTCCTCTCCTCTCCACGGCTTTCCTCTCCTCTCCTCTCCTCTCGTCTCCCTCTAAACTCCCTCCTCTCGTCTCCTCTCCTTTCCTTGTTCTCCTCTCCTCTCCTCTCCTCTAGTTCCTCTCCTCTCCTTTCCTCTGTAAACTGCTCTGCCCTTTCCTCTCCTCCCTGTCTCTTTTCTCCTACTCTCCTCTCCTCTCCTCTCCTCCTCTCCTGTTTTCCTCTCCTCTCCTCTAAACTCCTCTCCTCTCCTCTCCTTTCCTCTGCTCTCCTCTGCTCTCCTCTCCTCTCCAGTTCCCTCCTCTCCTCTCCTCTTTTTCCTCTCCACTGAGTTCTATCTCCTCTCCTCCTCTGTTTTTTTCAGTAAACTCTCCTCTCCCTCCTCTCCTCTCCTTTCCTCCTCTCCTCTCTCTGCCATTTCTTCTAGACCTCTCCTCTCTCCTTTCTCCTGGTCTCTCCTCCCCTCTCTCGGGCTTTCCTTCTCCTCTCCTCTCCACTCCTCTCCTCTCCTCTCCTTTCCTCTGCTCTCCTGGAAACCTCTTGGACCTCTCCACTCCATCTCCTCTCGTAGGACTCTCCTCTCCCTCTCCTCTCCCTCTCTCCTCTCGTCTCCTCTCCTTTCCTCCTCTCCTCTCCTCTCCTCTCCACTCCTTCTCCTTTCTCTGCTCCTCCTCCTCTCCTTTCCTCTACTCCTCCTCTCCTCTCCTCTCCTCTCCTCTCCTCTCCCTCTCTCCTCTCCACTCCTCTCCTCTCCTCTCCTCTCCTCCTCCCTTTCCTCTCCTCTCCTCTCTCTCCTTCTCCTCTCCTCTCCTCTCCTCTCCCTCTCCTCTATACTCCACTGTCTCCTCTCCTTTCCTCTCTCTCCTCCTCGCATGCCCTTTCCTCTACTCTCCTTTCATCTCCTCTCCTCTCTCTACCATATTTAACCCTTCTATATCACTGTCCTCTCCTCTCCTCTCCTCTCCTTTCCTCTACTCTCCTTTCATCTCCTCTCCTCTCTATACCATATTTAACCCTTCTATATCACTGTCCTCTCCTCTCCTCTCCTCTCCTCTCCTCTCCTCTCCTCTCCTCTCCTCTCCTCTCCTCTCCTCTCCTCTCCTCCTCTCCTCCCTTTCCTCTACTCTCCTTTCATCTCCTCTCCTCTCTCTACCATATTTAACCCTTCTATATCACTGTCCTCTATTCCTCTATCTCTCCTCTGTCTCTCCTCTCTCTACCATATTTAACCCTTCTATATCACTGTCCTCTCCTCTCCTCTCCTCTACTCTCCTTTCATCTCCTCTCCTCTCTATACCATATTTAACCCTTCTATATCACTGTCCTCTCCTCCCTCAACCAGTCCTGTATTTCTATTCTGTATATGTGGTTATTAATGTATATGTAAATACATGTATATGTAAATAGGGTTATATGTAAATAGGGTTATATTTAAATAGGGGTATATGTAAATAGGGTTATATGTAAATAGGGTTATATTTAAATAGGGGTATATGTAAATAGGGTTATATGTAAATACGTGTATATGTAAATACATGTATATGTAAATAGGGTTATATGTAAATAGGGTATATGTAAATAGGGTATATGTAAATAGTGTATATGTAAATAGGGTTGTGTGTAAATAGGGTATATGTAAATAGTGTAATGTAAATAGGGCTGTATGTAAATATGGTATATGTAAATAGGGTATATGTAAATATGGTATATGTAAATAGGGTATATGTAAGTAGGGCTGTATGTAAATAGGGCTGTATGTAAATAGGGTATATGTAAATAGGGGTGTGTGTAAATAGGGTATATGTAAATAGGGTATATGTAAATAGGGTATATGTAAATATGGTATATGTAAATAGGTAATGTATGTAAATAGGGTTTTATGTAAATAGTGTATATGTAAATAGTGTTTATGTAAATAGGGTGTATGTAAATAGTGCATATGTAAATAGGGTATATGTAAATAGGGTATATGTAAATAGGGCTGTATGTAAATAGGGTATATGTAAATAGGGCTGTATGTAAATATGGTATATGTAAATAGGGTTGTATGTAAATAGGGATGTATGTAAATAGGGTATATGTAAATAGGGTATATGTAAATAGGGATGTATGTAAATAGGGTATATGTAAATAGGGTATATGTAAATAGGGCTGTATGTAAATAGGGTATATGTAAATAGGGCTGTATGTAAATAGGGTATATGTAAATAGGGCTGTATGTAAATAGGGTATATGTAAATAGAGCTATATGTAAATAGGGTTTATGTAAATAGGGTTGTATGTAAATAGGGCTGTATGTAAATAGGGTTGTATGTATTTCTGTCTGTTTTTTCATCTGTCTTCTCTACTGTTACACTTCTGTTCAGCCAAGTCCAAGAGAGGAGAACTGGCAAGTAAGCATTTCACTGTGTTGTCTACACCTCGCTGTTTGTGGTCCTCTCCTTTCCTTTCCTCTCCTTTTCTCTCCTTTCCTCTGCTCTCCTCTCCTTTCCTTTCCCCTCCTTTCCTCTCCTTTCCTCTCCTTTCCTTTCCCCTCCTTTCCTCTCCTTTCCTCTCCTTTCCTTTCCCCTCCTTTCCTCTCCTTTCCTCTCCTCTCCTTTTCTCTCCTCCCCTCTCTTCTCTTCTCCTCTCCTCTCCTCTCCCTCCTCCTCTCCTCACCTCTCCTCTTCCTCTCTTCCTTCTCTTCTCTTCTCTTCTCTTCTCTTCTCTTCTCTTCTCTTCTCTTTCCTCTCCTCTTCTCTTCTCCCTCCTCTCCTCTCCTCTTCCTCTTCTCCTCTCCTCTCCTCTCCTCTCCTCCTCTCTCCTCTCCTTTCCTCTTCTCCTCTCCTTCTCCTCTCCTCCTCCTCCTTTCCTCTCATTTCCTCTCCTTTCCTCTCCTCTTTCTCTCCTCTCCTCTCCCTCTCTCTCTCCTTTCCTTTCCCCTCCTTTCATCTCCTCTCCTCTCCTCTCCTCTCATCTCCTCTCCTCTCCTCTCTCTCATCTCATCTCCTCTCCTCTCCTCTCCTCTCCTCTCCTCTCCCTCCTCTCCTCTCCTCTCATCTCCTCTCCTCTCCTCTCCTCTCCTCTCCTCTCCTCTCCCCTCTCCTCTCATCTCCTCTCCCTCCTCTCCTCTCTCTCATCTCCTTCTCCTCTCCTCTCCCTCTCCTCTCCTCTCCTCTCCTCTCATCTCCTCTCTCCTCTCCTCTCTCTCTCTCCTCTCCTCTCCTCTCCCTTTCTCTCCTTTCCTCTCCTCTCCTCTCTTTCATCTCCTCTCCTCTCCTCTCCTCTCCTCTCCTTTCCTCTCCTCTCCTCTCCTTCTCCTTCTCCTCCTTCCTTTCTCCTTTCCTCTCATTTCCTTTCCCCTCCTTTCCTTTCTCTCTCCTCTTCCTCCTCTCCTCTCCTCTCCTTTCCTCTGCTCTGCTCTCCTTTCCTCTCTCTTTTTCCTCTCCTCTCTCCCTCTCTCCTCTCTCCTCTCCTTTCCTTTCTCCTTTCCTCTCCTCATCTCCTCTCCTCTCCTCTCTCTCCTCCTCTCTCTCCTCTCTTTTCCTCTCCTCCTCTCCTTTCCTCTCCCTCTCCTTTATTCTATTTCCTTTCCTCTCTCTCCTTTCTACTCTCTCTCCTCTTCTCTCCTCCTTCTTTCCTCTGCTCTTTCCCTCCTTTCTTTCTCTTTCTTCTTTCCTCTCCTTTCCTTTCCTCTGCTCTTTTCCTCTCCCTTTCTTTCCTCTCCTCTCTCTCCTCTCTTTCCTCTCTTCTTTCCTCTGCTTTCCTTTCCTCTGCTTTCCTTTCCTCTTTCCCTCCTTTCCTCCTCTCTTTCTTCTCTTCTCCTCTCCTCTCCTCTCCTCTCCTCTCCTTTTCTCCTTTCTCTCCTTCCTCTCCTCTCTCCTTTCTCTCCTTTTCTCTCCTCTCCTTCCCTTTGCTCTCCTTCTACTCTCCTTTCCTTCCTCTCCTTTATTCCTTTCCTCTCCTTTCCTTTCTCTCCTTTCCTTCCCTCTTATCTCCTTCCTATCTCTCCTCTCCTCTTCTCTCCTTTCTCTCCTTTCCTTTCCTCTCCTTTCCTTTCCTCCTCTCTCCTCCTTTCCTCTGCTCTCTCTTTCCTCTCCTCTCCTTTCCTCTGCTCTTCTTTCCTTTCCTCTCTTCTTTCCTCTCCTCTTCTTCCTTTCCTCTGCTTTCCTTTCCTCTGCTTTCCTTTCCTCTGCTTTTTTCCTGGGGTTTCTGGCTGCCTAGAGATTATAACAGAACATGACCAAGATGTTCTTTCCGAATTTCAGAACTGAAACTCCTCTCATCTCTCTTCTCTTCCTTCTCCTCTCTTCTCCTTTTTCTCCTCTCCTCTCCTTAAATCTTCTCAGTTGAAACTCTCCTCTCCTCTCTAGTCCTCATGGTCCTCTCCTTTCCTCTCCATTTTCCTCTCCTTTTCTCTCCTCTCCTCTCCTCTCCTCCTCTCCTTTCCTTTCCCCTCCTTTCTCTCCTCTCCTCTCCCTCTCCTCTCTCCTCTCATCTCCTCTACTCCCTCTGCTCTCCTCTCCTCTCCTTTCCTTTCCTTTCCTTTCCCCTCCTTTCCTTCCTCTCCTCTCCTCTCCTCTCCTCTCCTTCCTCTCCTCTCCTCTCCTCTCCTCTCCCCTCCTCTCCTCTCCTATCTCCTCTCTCTCTACTCTCCTCTCCTCTGCTCTGCTCTGCTCTCTCCTTCCTTTCCCTCCTTTTTCCTTTCCTTTCCTCTCTCTCCTCTCCTCTCCTCTCCTCTCCTCCTCCTCCTCTCTCCTCTCCTCTCCTCTCTCTCCTCCTCTCCTCTCCATTTCCTTTGCTCTATCTCTTTCCCTCCTCCTCTTGCTCTCTCCTGCTCTGCTCTGCTCTCCTCTCCTCTCCTTTCCTCTCCTCTGCTCTCCTCTCCTCTCCTTTCCTCTCATCTCCTTTCCTTTGCTCTCCTTTACTCTCATTTCCTTTCCTCTTCTCTCCTTTCCTCTCCTCAAATCAAATCAAATCAAATTTATTTATATAGCCCTTCGTACATCAGCTGATATCTCAAAGTGCTGTACAGAAACCCAGCCTAAAACCCCAAACAGCAAACAATGCAGGTGTAAAAGCACGGTGGCTAGGAAAAACTCCCTAGAAAGGCCAAAACCTAGGAAGAAACCTAGAGAGGAACCGGGCTATGTGGGGTGGCCAGTCCTCTTCTGGCTGTGCCGGGTAGAGATTATAACAGAACATGACCAAGATGTTCAAATGTTCATAAATGACCAGCATGGTCGAATAATAATAAGGCAGAACAGTTGAAACTGGAGCAGCAGCAGTCAGGTGGAATGGGGACAGCAAGGAGCCATCATGTCAGGTAGTCCTGGGGCACTGTCCTAGGGCTCAGGTCCTCCGAGAGAGAGAGAAAGAAAGAGAGAATTAGAGAGAGCATATGTGGGGTGGCCAGTCCTCTTTTGGCTGTGCCGGGTGGAGATTATAACAGAACGTGGCCAAGATGTTCAAATGTTCATAAATGACCCAGCATGGTTGAATAATAGTAAGGCAGAACAGTTGAAACTGGAGCAGGAGCATGGCCAGGTGGACTGGGGACAGCAAGGAGTCCTCATGTCAGGTAGTCCTGGGACATGGTCCTAGGGCCCAGGCCAGTTGAAACTGGAGCAGCAGCATGGCCAGGTGGACTGGGGACAGCAAGGAGTCATCATGTCAGGTAGTCCTGGGGCATGGTCCTAGGGCTCAGGTCCTCGAGAGAGAAAAGAAAGAGAGAAGGGAGAGAATTAGAGAACGCACACTTAGATTCACACAGGACACCGAATAGGACAGGAGAAGTACTCCAGATATAACAAACTGACCCTAGCCCCCCGACACATAAACTACTGCAGCATAAATACTGGAGGCTGAGACAGGAGGGGCCTCTTCCCCTCTCCTCCCTCTTTCCTCTCCTCTTCTTTCCTCTCCTCTTCTTTCCTCTCCTCTCCTTTCCTCTGCTCTTCTTTCCTCTGCTTTCCTTTCCTCTCCTCTTCTTTCCTCTACTCTACTCTCCTCTCCTCTCCTTTCCTCTGCTCTTCTTTCCTCTGCTTTCCTTTCCTCTGCTCTTCTTTCCTCTCCTCTCCTCCCTCTTTCTTCTTCTTTCCTCTGCTCTCCTCTCCTTTCCTTTCCCCTCCTTTCCTCTCCTTTCATCTCCTCTCCTCTCCTCTCCTTTCCTCTGCTCCCCTCTCCTTTCCTTTCCCCTCCTTTCCTCTCCTTTCATCTCCTCTCCTCTACTCTCCTCTCCTCTCCTCTCCTTTCCTCTGCTCTCCTCTCCTTTCCTTTCCCCTCCTTTCATCTCCTCTCCTCTCCTCTCATCTCTCCTCTCCTCTCCTCTCCTCTCCTCTCCTCTGCTCTCCTCTCCTCTCCTTTCCTCTCCTCTCCTTTCCTTTGCTCTCCTTTACTCTCATTTCCTTTCCTCTTATCTCCTTTCCTCTCCTCCTCTTCCCCTCTCCTCCCTCTTTCCTCTCCTCTTCTTTCCTCTCCTCTCCTCTCCTTTCCTCTGCTCTTCTTTCCTCTGCTTTCCTTTCCTCTGCTTTCCTTTCCTCTGCTCTTCTTTCCTCTGCTTTCCTTTCCTCTGCTCTTCTTTCCTCTGCTTTCCTTTCCTCTGCTCTTCTTTCCTCTGCTATCCTTTCCTCTCCTTTCCTTTCCGTTACTTTCCTTCCTCTCCTCTCCTCCCTCTTTCTTCTCCTTTCCTCTGCTCACCTCTCCTTTCCTTTCATCTCCTCTTCTTTCCTCTCCTCTCCTTTCCTCTCCTTTCCTTTCCGTTACTTTCCTTCCTCTCCTCTCCTCCCTCTTTCTTCTCCTTTCCTCTGCTCTTTCCTCTCTTTTCCTTTCCTCTCCTTTCCTTTCACTTTCCTTCCTCTCCTTTCCTCCCTCTTTCTTCTCCTTTCCTCTTCACCTCTCATTTCCCTCTCTCCTCTCTTTCCTCTCCTCTCCATTCCTCTGCTCGGCTCTCCTCTTCTCTTCTCTTCTCTTCTCCTCTCATCTTCTCTCCTTTCCTCTTCTCTTGTTGCTTGAAAATCCTACCCTCTCTTCTCATCTCTCTTCATATCCTACACTCTCTTCTCATCTCTCTACATATCCTACACTCTCTTCTCATCTCTCTTCATATCCTACACTCTCTTCTCGTCTCTCTCTTCATATCCTACCCTCTCTTCTCGTCTCTCTTCATATCCTACACTCTCTTCTCGTCTCTCTACATATCCTACCCTCTCTTCTCATCTCTCTTCATATCCTACCCTCTCTTCGTCTCTCTTCTATCCTACACTCTCTTCTCGTCTCTCTACATATCCTACCCTCTCTTCTCATCTCTCTTCATATCCTACACTCTCTTCTCGTCTCTCTGCATATCCTACCCTCTCTTCTCATCTCTCTTCATATCCTACCCTCTCTTCTCATCTCTCTTCATATCCTACACTCTCTTCTCGTCTCTCTACATATCCTACCCTCTCTTCTCATCTCTCTTCATATCCTACCCTCTCTTCATCTCTCTTCTTGTCTCTCTTCATATCCTACCCTCTCTTCTCGTCTCTCTACATAACCTACCCTCTCTTCTCGTCTCTCTACATATCCTACACTCTCCTCATCTCTCTTCTTGTCTCTCTTCATATCCTACATTCTCTTCTCGTCTCTCATCTTCTCTCTTCTCGTCTCTCTTCATATCCTACACTCTCTTCTTGTCTCTCTACATATCCTAAACTCTCCTCTCGTCTCTCATAATATCCAACACTCTCTTCATGTCTCTCTACATTGACATGTTAGTCATTTAGCAGACGCTCTTATCCAGAGCCACTTACAGTTAGCTCACTCATTCTGATTCAGGAGAGAGGGAGGAGAGGAGAGAGTGAGGAGAGGCATGAGAGGGGATGAGAGGGGGAGGCATGAGAGGAGGTGAGGGTGGAGAGGAGGAGAGGAGGGAGGTGAGGGATGAGAGTGAGGAGAGGAGAGAGGGATGAGAGGAGGAGAGAGGGATGAGAGGAGGAGAGAGGGATGAGAGGAGAGGAGGAGAGAAGGATGAGAGGAGAAGAGGAGACATGGTTGAGAAAGGGGAGAGAGGAGGGAGAGGAGAGGAGAAGAGAGGAGGGAGGAGAGGAGAGAGATATGAGAAAGAGGAGATAGGAGAGAGGAGAGGAGGAGAGGAGGAGAGAGGAGAGGAGAGCGATATGAGAAATGGGAGAGGGGAGGGCAGAGAGGAGAGAGGAGCGGAGGAGAGATATGAGAAAGAGGAGAGAGAAGAGAGGGATGAGAAAGGGGAGAGAGGAGGGCAGAGAGGAGAGGAGAGATATGAGAAAGGGAGAGAGAGAGGGAGGAGAGGAGAGAGATATGAGAAAGAGGAGAGATGAGAGAGGGATGAGAAAGGGGAGAGAGGGAGGAGAGGAGAGAGGGAGGAGAGGAGAGAGATATGAGAAAGAGGAGAGAGGAGAGAGATATGAGAAAGGGGAGAGAGGGAGGAGAGGAGAGAGATATGAGAAAGAGGAGAGAGGGATGAGAAAGGGGAGAGAGGGAGGAGAGGAGAGGAGAGAGGAGAGGAGAGAGGAGAGAGGAGAGGAGGAGAGATATGAGAAAGGGGAGAGAGGAGAGATGGATGAGAAAGGGGAGAGAGGAGAGGAGAGAGGAGAGGAGAGAGGAGGAGAGATGGATGAGAGAGGGGAGAGAGGAGAGGAGAGAGGAGAGAGGAGAGGAGAGAGGAGGAGAGAGGAGGAGAGGAGAGAGATGAGAAAGGGGAGAGAGGAGGAGAGGAGAAAGGGGAGAGAGGAGAGAGGGGAGAGGGATGAGAAAGGGGAGAGAGGAGAGGAGAGGAGGAGAGAGGGATGAGAAAGGGGAGAGAGGAGAGGAGAGGAGAGCAGCAGTACCTGGACCATACAGCTCCACTAAATGGACACCATTTTCCCTGAGGGAAACAGTGTAGAGTATATCCACCACATCTCCACTACACTACATTACAGCCTTCCCTACCAGGCCACACAGCTAGGATGTTCCACTCTGGTCCCACTATCTGTCCTTCCTCACAAAGTGTACACTTGTTCCCTTCAGTGATCTGAAAGGAAAGGACTCGAATGAGAAATAGGAGACTCCCACATGGGATGTAGTGAACGAGTGCACACTTCAGGAATACGGGTATATTATTGGTAGGCCTGCTATGATAGCTAATAACAGGAAGACAGACCAGCTAGCAGACTACAGTTACCATGGTTACATTCACACAGCCAGCTAGCAGACTACAGTATTACCGTCACACAGTTACCATGGTTACATTCACACAGCCAGCTAGCAGACTACAGTATTACTGTCACACAGTTACCATGGTTACATTCACACAGCCAGCTAGCAGACTACAGTATTACCGTCACACAGTTACCATGGTTACATTACAGTCTATCCTCCTCATCCCTCCTCACCCCCCTCCTCACCCCCCTTCTGTCTCTCCTCCTCATCCCCCTCGTCACCACTTCTGTCTCCCCCTCCTCACCCCCTTCTGTCTCTCCTCCTCACCCCTCCTCACCCAGTTCTGTCTCCCCCTCCCACATCTCCCCTCCTCACCCCCTTCTGTCTCTCCCTCCTCACCCCTCTCCACCCCTTCTGTCTCCCCATCCTCACCCCCTTATGTCTCCCCCCTCCTCACCCCTCCTCACCCCCTTCTGTCTCTCCCTCCTCACCCCTCCTCACCCCTTCTGTCTCCCCCTCCTCACCCCCTTCTGTCTCCCCCTCCTCACCCCTCCTCACCCCCTTCTCTATCAATAGATCATGTCATAGCCTTTACTTACTGTCTACCTCTCAATCTCTCTATCTCTCTACCTCAACCTCTCTCTCTCTCTCTCTCTCTCTCTCTCTCTCTCTCTCTCTCTCTCTCTCTCTCTCTCTCTCTCTCTCTCTCTCTCTCTCTCTCTCTCTCTCTCTCTCTCTCTCTCTCTCTCTCTCTCTCTCTCTCTCTCTCTCTCTCTCTCTCTCTCTCTCTCTCTCTCTCTCTCTCTCTCTCTCTCTCTCTCTCTCTCTCCCCTCTTCTCCAGGTGAGATGGAGGAGTTGGAGGCTATCTGGCTAACAGGCATCTGTCACAATGAGAAGAACGAGGTGATGTCCAGTCAGCTGGATATAGACAACATGGCCGGAGTGTTTTACATGCTGGCTACCGCCATGGGCCTGTCTCTAATTACCTTCATATCAGAACACCTCTTCTACTGGAGGCTGAGATACTGTTTCACTGGAGTCTGTAATGGACGACCTGGTCTGCTCTTCACCATCAGCAGGGTAAGACTGAAGGGTACTGGGTGGGGTTAGGGTACTGGGTAGGGGTTAGGGTACTGGGTAGGGTACTGGGTAGGGGTTAGGGTACTGGGTAGTGGTTAGGGTACTCCAGTGGTTAGGGTACTGGGTAGGGGTTAGGGTACTGGGTGGTGGTTAGGGTACTGGGTGGTGGTTAGGGTACTGGGTAGGGGTTAGGGTACTGGGTAGGGGTTAGGGTGTAGAATGTAGGGGTTAGGGTGTAGAATGTATGGGTTAGGGTGTAGAATGTAGGGGCTAGGGTACTGGGTAGGGGTTAGGGTACTGGGTAGGGGTTAGGGTGTAGAATGTAGGGGTTAGGGTACTGGGTAGGGGTTAGGGAACTGGGTAGGGGTTAGGGTACTGGGTAGGGGTTAGGGTACTGGGTAGGGGTTAGGGGACTGGGTAGGGGTTAGGGTACTGTGTAGGGGTTAGGGAGTAGAATGTAGGGGTTAGGGTGTAGAATGAGGGGCTAGGGTACTGGGTAGGGGTTAGGGTACTGGGTCGGGGCTAGGGTACTGGGTAGGGGTTAGGGTACTGGGTATGGGTTAGGGTACTGGGTAGGGGTTAGGGTACTGGGTAGGGGTTAGGGTGTAGAATGTAGGGGTTATGGTACTGGGTAGGGGTTAGGGTACTGGGTAGGGGTTAGGGTACTGGGTAGGGGTTAGGGTACTGGGTAGGGGTTATGGGACTGGGTAGGGGTTGGGCTACTGGGTAGGGGTTAGGGTACTGGGTAGGGGTTAGGGTACTGGGTAGGGGTTAGGGTACTGGGTAGGGGTTAGGGTGTAGAATGTAGGGGTTATGGTACTGGGTAGGGGTTAGGGTACTGGGTAGGGGTTAGGGTACTGGGTAGGGGTTAGGGTACTGGGTAGGGGTTAGGGGACTGGGTAGGGGTTAGGTTGTAGAATGCAGTGGTTAGGGTGTAGAATGTAGGGGTTAGGGTGTAGAATGTAGGGGCTAGGGTACTGGGTAGGGTTAGGGTGTAGAATGTAGGGGTTAAGGTGTAGAATGTAGGGGCTAGGATACTGAGTAGGGTTAGGTGTAGAATGTAGGGGTTAAGATGTAGAATGTAGGGTTTAGGGTGTAGAATGTAGGGGTTAGAGTGTAGAATGTAGGGGTTAAGGTGTAGAATGTAGGGGCTAGGGTACTGGGTAGGGGTTAGGGTATAGAATGTAGGTGTACATCACCTCACCCTCTGTCTCTTTTCTCTATTCTGCTCCTACATCACCTCACCCTCTGTCTCTGTTCTCTATTCTGCTCCTACATCACCTCACCCTCTGTCTCTGTTCTCTATTCTGCTCCTACATCACCTCACCCTCTGTCTCTGTTCTCTATTCTGCTCCTACATCACCTCACCCTCTGTCTCTGTTCTCTATTCTGCTCCTACATCACCTCACCCTCTGTCTCTGTTCTCTATTCTGCTCCTACATCACCTCACCCTCTGTCTCTGTTCTCTATTCTGCTCCTACATCACCTCACCCTCTGTCTCTGTTCTCTATTCTGCTCCTACATCACCTCACCCTCTGTCTCTGTTCTCTATTCTGCTCCTACATCACCTCACCCTCTGTCTCTGTTCTCTATTCTGCTCCTACATCACCTCACCCTCTGTCTCTGTTCTCTATTCTGCTCCTACATCACCTCACCCTCTGTCTCTGTTCTCTATTCTGCTCCTACATCACCTCACCCTCTGTCTCTGTTCTCTATTCTGCTCCTACATCACCTCACCCTCTGTCTCTGTTCTCTATTCTGCTCCTACATATCATCACTCCTCACCTCACCCTCTGTCTCTGTTCTCTATTCTGCTCCTACATCACCTCACCCTCTGTCTCTGTTCTCTATTCTGCTCCTACATCACCTCACCCTCTGTCTCTGTTCTCTATTCTGCTCCTACATCACCTCACCCTCTGTCTCTGTTCTCTATTCTGCTCCTACATCACCTCACCCTCTGTCTCTGTTCTCTATTCTGCTCCTACATCACCTCACCCTCTGTCTCTGTTCTCTCTGTCTCTGTTCTCTATTCTGCTCCTACATCACCTCACCCTCTGTCTCTGTTCTCTATTCTGCTCCTACATCACCTCACCCTCTGTCTCTGTTCTCTATTCTGCTCCTACATCACCTCACCCTCTGTCTCTGTTCTCTATTCTGCTCCTACATCACCTCACCCTCTGTCTCTGTTCTCTATTCTGCTCCTACATCACCTCACCCTCTGTCTCTGTTCTCTATTCTGCTCCTACATCACCTCACCCTCTGTCTCTGTTCTCTATTCTGCTCCTACATCACCTCACCCTCTGTCTCTGTTCTCTATGTCTCTGTTCTCTGCTCTTACATCACCTCACCCTCTGTCTCTGTTCTCTATTCTGCTCCTACATCACCTCACCCTCTGTCTCTGTTCTCTATTCTGCTCCTACATCACCTCACCCTCTGTCTCTGTTCTCTATTCTGCTCCTACATCACCTCACCCTCTGTCTCTGTTCTCTATTCTGCTCCTACATCACCTCACCCTCTGTCTCTGTTCTCTATTCTGCTCCTACATCACCTCACCCTCTGTCTCTGTTCTCTATTCTGCTCCTACATCACCTCACCCTCTGTCTCTGTTCTCTATTCTGCTCCTACATCTCACCCTCTGTCTCTGTTCTCTATTCTGTCCTACATCACCTCACCCTCTCTCTGTTCTCTATTCTGCTCCTACATCACCTCACCCTCTGTCTCTGTTCTCTATTCTGCTCCTACATGACATCACCCTCTGTCTCTGTTCTCTATTCTGCTCCTACATCACCTCACCCTCTGTCTCTGTTCTCTATTCTGCTCCTACATCACCTCACCCTCTGTCTCTGTTCTCTATTCTGCTCCTACATCACCTCACCCTCTGTCTCTGTTCTCTATTCTGCTCCTACATCACATCACCCTCTGTCTCTGTTCTCTATTCTGCTCCTACATCACCTCACCCTCTGTCTCTGTTCTCTATTCTGCTCCTACATCACCTCACCCTCTGTCTCTGTTCTCTATTCTGCTCCTACATCACCTCACCCTCTGTCTCTGTTCTCTATTCTGCTCCTGTACTTTACTAGCCATCCTTTCTCTGCCTGGGTTAGGGTCAGTCTGTTTCTACTGTCTCTGCCTGGGTTAGGACCAGTTTGTTTCTCCTGTCTCTCAGCCTGGGTTAGGACCAGTCTGTTTCTCCTTTCTCTGCATGGGTTAGGGCCAGTCTGTTTCTCCTGTCTCTGCCTGGGTTAGGGCCAGTCTGTTTCTACTGTCTCAGCCTGGGTTAGGGCCAGTCTGTTTCTCCTGTCTCTGCCTGGGTTAGGGCCAGTCTGTTTCTACTGTCTCTGCCTGGGTTAGGGCCAGTCTGTTTCTACTGTCTCTGCCTGGGTTAGGACCAGTCTGTTTCTACTGTCTCTGCCTGGGTTAGGACCAGTCTGTTTCTACTGTCTCTCAGCCTGGGTTAGGGCCATTCTGTTTCTCCTGTCTCTGCCTGGGTTAGGACCAGTCTGTTTCTATTGTCTCTGCCTGGGTTAGGACCAGTCTGTTTCTACTGTCTCAGCCTGGGTTAGGGCCAGTCTGTTTCTCCTGTCTCTGCCTGGGTTAGGGCCAGTCTGTTTCTACTGTCTCTGCCTGGGTTAGGGCCAGTCTGTTTCTCCTGTCTCTGCCTGGGTTAGGGCCAGTCTGTTTCTACTGTCTCTGCCTGGGTTAGGGCCAGTCTGTTTCTACTGTCTCTGCCTGGGTTAGGGCCAGTCTGTTTCTACTGTCTCTGCCTGGGTTAGGGCCAGTCTGTTTCTCCTTTCTCAGCCTGGGTTAGGGCCAGTCTGTTTCTACTGTCTCTGCCTGGGTTAGGGCCAGTCTGTTTCTCCTGTCTCAGCCTGGGTTAGGGCCAGTCTGTTTCTCCTGTCTCTGCCTGGGTTTGGACCAGTCTGTTTCTACTGTCTCTCAGCCTGGGTTAGGGTCAGTCTGTTTCTCCTGTCTCTGCCTGGGTTAGGGCCAGTCTGTTTCTACTGTCTCTCAGCCTGGGTTAGGGCCAGTCTGTTTCTCCTGTCTCTGCCTGGGTTAGGGCCAGTCTGTTTCTCCTGTCTCTGCCTGGGTTAGGGCCAGTCTGTTTCTACTGTCTCTGCCTGGGTTAGGGCCAGTCTGTTTCTACTGTCTCTGCCTGGGTTAGGACCAGTCTGTTTCTCCTGTCTCTGCCTGGGTTAGGGCCAGTCTGTTTCTACTGTCTCTGCCTGGGTTAGGACCAGTCTGTTTCTACTGTCTCTGCCTGGGTTAGGACCAGTCTGTTTCTACTGTCTCTGCCTGGGTTAGGACCAGTCTGTTTCTCCTGTCTCAGCCTGGATTAGGGCCAGTCTGTTTCTCCTGTCTCAGCCTGGGTTAGGACCAGTCTGTTTCTACTGTCTCTGCCTGGGTTAGGGACCAGTCTGTTTCTACTGTCTCTGCCTGGGTTAGGGCCAGTCTGTTTCTCCTGTCTCTGCCTGGGTTAGGACCAGTCTGTTTCTCCTGTCTCTGCCTGGGTTAGGGCCAGTCTCTTTCTACTGTCTCCTAGCCTGGTTAGGGCCAGTCTCTTTCTACTGTCTCTAGCCTGGGTTAGGGCCAGTCTGTTTCTACTGCCTCAGCCTGGGTTAGGGCCAGTCTCTTTCTACTGTCTCTAGCCAGGGTTAGGGCCAGTCTCTTTCTACTGTCTCAGCCTGGGTTAGGGCCAGTCTGTTTCTCCTGTCTCTGCCTGGATTAGGGGCCAGTCTGTTTCTCCTGTCTCTGCCTGGGTTAGGGCCAGTCTCTTTCTACTGTCTCTGCCTGGATTAGGGGCCAGTCTGTTTCTCCTGTCTCTGCCTGGGTTAGGGCCAGTCTGTTTCTACTGTCTCTGCCTGGGTTAGGACCAGTCTGTTTCTCCTGTCTCTGCCTGGATTAGGGCCAGTCTCTTTCTACTGTCTCTGCCTGGGTTAGGGCCAGTCTCTTTCTACTGTCTCAGCCTGGGTTAGGGCCAGTCTGTTTCTATTGTCTTAGCCTGGGTTAGGGCCAGTCTGTTTCTACTGTCTCCTAGCCTGGGTTAGGGCCAGTCTCTTTCTACTGTCTCCTAGCCTGGGTTAGGGCCAGTCTCTTTCTACTGTCTCAGCCTGGGTTAGGGCCAGTCTGTTTCTCCTGTCTCTGCCTGGGTTAGGGCCAGTCTGTTTCTATTGTCTTAGCCTGGGTTAGGGCCAGTCTGTTTCTATTGTCTTAGCCTGGATTAGGGCCAGTCTGTTTCTATTGTCTCAGCCTGGGTTAGGGCCAGTCTGTTTCTACTGTCTCTCAGCCTGGGTTAGGGCCAGTCTGTTTCTCCTGTCTCTCAGCCTGGGTTAGGGCCAGTCTCTTTCTACTGTCTCTTAGCCTGGGTTAGGGCCAGTCTGTTTCTACAGTCTCAGTCTGGCTTAGGGCCAGTCTTGTTCTACTGTCTCTTAGCCTGGGTTAGGGCCAGTCTGTTTCTCCTGTCTCTGCCTGGGTTAGGGCCAGTCTGTTTCTCCTGTCTCTGCCTGGGTTAGGGCCAGTCTTGTTCTACTGTCTCTTAGCCTGGGTTACGGCCAGTCTCTTTCTACTGTCTCTCAGCCTGGGTTAGGGCCAGTCTCTTTCTACTGTCTCTTACCCTGGGTTAGGGCCAGTCTCTTTCTACTGTCTCAGCCTGGGTTAGGGCCGGTCTCTTTCTACTGTCTCTCAGCCTGGGTTAAGGCCAGTCTCTTCCACTGTCTCATACCCTGGTTTAGGGCCAGTCTCTTTCTACTGTCTCTTAGCCTGGGTTAGGACCTGTCTGTTTCTACTGTCTCTTAGCCTGGGTTAGGGCCAGTCTGTTTCTACTGTCTCTTAGCCTGGGTTAGGGCCAGTCTGTTTCTATTGTCTCTCAGCCTGGGTTAGGGCCGGTCTCTTTCTACTGTCTCTCAGCCTGGGTTAGGGCCAGTCTGTTTCTATTGTCTCTCAGCCTGGGTTAGGGCCGGTCTCTTTCTACTGTCTCTCAGCCTGGGTTAGGACCTGTCTGTTTCTACTGTCTCTTAGCCTGGGTTAGGGCCAGTCTCTGGCACACACTCTGCTCTGACACCCCTCTTCCCACCCTGACAACATCTCCTCCCACCCTGACACCCCTTCTCCTACGCTGACACCCCTCCTCCTACCCTGACTAACCTCTTCCTACCCTGATACCTCTCCTCCTACCCTGAAACCCCCTCCTCCTACCCTGACACCCCCTCATCCTACCCTGACACCCCTCTCCTACCCTGACACCCCGTCCTCCTTCCCTGACACACCTCTCCTACCCTGACACCCTGTTGACTCCAGTTTATTTATCAGTCATGTCCCTCGTGTTGACTCCAGTTAATTTATCAGTCATGTCCCTCGTGTTGACTCTAGTTCATTTATCAGTCATGTCCCTCGTGTTGACTCCAGTTCATTTATCAGTCATGTCCCTCGTGTTGACTCCAGTTTATGTATCAGTCATGTCCCTCGTGTTGACTCCAGTTAATTTATCAGTCATGTCCCTCGTGTTGACTCCAGTTTATGTATCAGTCATGTCCCTCGTGTTGACTCCAGTTTATGTATCAGTCATGTCCCTCGTGTTGACTCCAGTTTATGTATCAGTCATGTCCCTCGTGTTGACTCCAGTTTATGTATCAGTCATGTCCCTCGTGTTGACTCCAGTTTATTTATCAGTCATGTCCCTCGTGTTGACTCCAGTTTATTTATCAGTCATGTCCCTCGTGTTGACTCCAGTTTATGTATCAGTCATGTCCCTCGTGTTGACTCCAGTTAATATATCAGTCATGTCCCTCGTGTTGACTCCAGTTTATGTATCAGTCATGTCCCTGGTGTTGAATCCAGTTTATTTATCAGTCATGTCCCTCGTGTTGAATCCAGTTCATTTATCAGTCATGTCCCTCGTGTTGACTCCAGTTTATTTATCAGTCATGTCCCTCGTGTTGAATCCAGTTCATTTATCAGTCATGTCCCTCGTGTTGAATCCAGTTCATTTATCAGTCATGTCCCTCGTGTTGACTCCAGTTTATTTATCAGTCATGTCCCTCGTGTTGAATCCAGTTCATTTATCAGTCATGTCCCTCGTGTTGAATCCAGTTCATTTATCAGTCATGTCCCTCGTGTTGACTCCAGTTTATGTATCAGTCATGTCCCTGGTGTTGAATCCAGTTTATTTATCAGTCATGTCCCTCGTGTTGAATCCAGTTCATTTATCAGTCATGTCCCTCGTGTTGACTCCAGTTTATTTATCAGTCATGTCCCTCGTGTTGAATCCAGTTCATTTATCAGTCATGTCCCTCGTGTTGACTCCAGTTCATTTATCAGTCATGTCCCTCGTGTTGACTCCAGTTCATTTATCAGTCATGTCCCTCGTGTTGATACCAGTTTATGTATCAGTCATGTCCCTCGTGTTGACTCCAGTTTATGTATCAGTCATGTCCCTCGTGTTGACTCTAGTTAATTTATCAGTCATGACCCTCATGTTGACTCCAGTTTATGTATCAGTCATGTCCCTCGTGTTGACTCCAGTTTATGTATCAGTCATGTCCCTCGTGTTGACTCTAGTTAATTTATCAGTCATGTCCCTCGTGTTGATACCAGTTTATGTATCAGTCATGTCCCTCGTGTTGATACCAGTTTATGTATCAGTCATGTCCCTCGTGTTGATACCAGTTTATGTATCAGTCATGTCCCTCGTGTTGATACCAGTTCATGTATCAGTCATGTCCCTCGTGTTGACTCCAGTTTATGTATCAGTCATGTCCCTCGTGTTGACTCCAGTTCATTTATCAGTCATGTCCCTCGTGTTGACTCCAGTTCATTTATCAGTCATGTCCCTCGTGTTGACTCCAGTTCATTTATCAGTCATGTCCCTCGTGTTGATACCAGTTTATGTATCAGTCATGTCCCTCGTGTTGATACCAGTTTATGTATCAGTCATGTCCCTCGTGTTGACTCCAGTTCATTTATCAGTCATGTCCCTCATGTTGACTCCAGTTCATGTATCAGTCATGTCCCTCGTGTTGATACCAGTTTATCAGTCAGTTTCCCATGTATCAGTCATGTCCCTCGTGTTGACTACCAGTTTATGTATCAGTCATGTCCCTCGTGTTGACTCCAGTTCATTTATCAGTCATGTCCCTCGTGTTGACTCCAGTTAATTTATCAGTCATGTCCCTCGTGTTGATACCAGTTTATCAGTCAGTTGACTCCCATGTATCAGTCATGTCCCTCGTGTTGACTCCAGTTAATTTATCAGTCATGTCCCTCGTGTTGATACCAGTTTATCAGTCATGTCCCTCGTGTTGACTCCCATGTATCAGTCATGTCCCTCGTGTTGACTCCAGTTCATTTATCAGTCATGTCCCTCGTGTTGACTCCAGTTCATTTATCAGTCATGTCCCTCGTGTTGACTCCAGTTCATTTATCAGTCATGTCCCTCGTGTTGACTCCAGTTTATGTATCAGTCATGTCCCTCGTGTTGACTCCAGTTCATTTATCAGTCATGTCCCTCGTGTTGACTCCAGTTTATGTATCAGTCATGTCCCTCGTGTTGACTCCAGTTCATTTATCAGTCATGTCCCTCGTGTTGACTCCAGTTTATGTATCAGTCATGTCCCTCGTGTTGACTCCAGTTCATTTATCAGTCATGTCCCTCGTGTTGACTCCAGTTTATTTATCAGTCATGTCCCTCGTGTTGACTCCAGTTTATGTATCAGTCATGTCCCTCGTGTTGACTCCAGTTCATTTATCAGTCATGTCCCTGGTGTTGACTCCAGTTCATTTATCAGTCATGTCCCTCGTGTTGACTCCAGTTCATTTATCAGTCATGTCCCTGGTGTTGACTCCAGTTCATTTATCAGTCATGTCCCTGGTGTTGACTCCAGTTCATTTATCAGTCATGTCCCTGGTGTTGACTCCAGTTCATTTATCAGTCATGTCCCTGGTGTTGACTCCAGTTCATTTATCAGTCATGTCCCTCGTGTTGACTCCAGTTTATTTATCAGTCATGTCCCTCGTGTTGACTCCAGTTCATTTATCAGTCATGTCCCTCATGTTGACTCCAGTTTATTTATCAGTCATGTCCCTCGTGTTGACTCCAGTTCATTTATCAGTCATGTCCCTCGTGTTGACTCCAGTTCATTTATCAGTCATGTCCCTGGTGTTGACTCCAGTTCATTTATCAGTCATGTCCCTGGTGTTGACTCCAGTTAATTTATCAGTCATGTCCCTGGTGTTGACTCCAGTTTATGTATCAGTCATGTCCCTCGTGTTGACTCCAGTTTATTTATCAGTCATGTCCCTCGTGTTGACTCCAGTTTATTTATCAGTCATGTCCCTCGTGTTGACTCCAGTTCATTTATCAGTCATGTCCCTCGTGTTGACTCCAGTTAATTTATCAGTCATGTCCCTCGTGTTGACTCCAGTTTATTTATCAGTCATGTCCCTCGTGTTGACTCCAGTTTATTTATCAGTCATGTCCCTCGTGTTGACTCCAGTTTATTTATCAGTCATGTCCCTCGTGTTGACTCCAGTTTATGTATCAGTCATGTCCCTCGTGTTGACTCCAGTTTATTTATCAGTCATGTCCCTCGTGTTGACTCCAGTTCATTTATCAGTCATGTCCCTCGTGTTGACTCCAGTTTATCAGTCATGTCCCTCGTGTTGACTCCAGTTCATTTATCAGTCATGTCCCTGGTGTTGACTCCAGTTCATTTATCAGTCATGTCCCTCGTGTTGACTCCAGTTTATCAGTCATGTCCCTCGTGTTGACTCCAGTTCATTTATCAGTCATGTCCCTCGTGTTGACTCCAGTTTATTTATCAGTCATGTCCCTGGTGTTGACTCCAGTTCATTTATCAGTCATGTCCCTCATGTTGACTCCAGTTTATGTATCAGTCATGTCCCTCTTGTTGACTCCAGTTCATTTATCAGTCATGTCCCTCGTGTTGACTCCAGTTCATTTATCAGTCATGTCCCTCGTGTTGACTCCAGTTCATTTATCAGTCATGTCCCTCGTGTTAACTCCAGTTCATTTATCAGTCATGTCCCTCGTGTTGACTCTAGTTTATTTATCAGTCATGTCCCTCGTGTTGACTCCAGTTTATTTATCAGTCATGTCCCTCGTGTTGACTCCAGTTCATTTATCAGTCATGTCCCTCGTGTTAACTCCAGTTCATTTATCAGTCATGTCCCTCGTGTTGACTCCAGTTTATTTATCAGTCATGTCCCTCGTGTTGACTCCAGTTCATTTATCAGTCATGTCCCTCGTGTTGACTCCAGTTTATGTATCAGTCATGTCCCTCGTGTTGACTCCAGTTTATCTATCAGTCATGTCCCTCGTGTTGACTCTAGTTCATGTATCAGTCATGTCCCTCGTGTTGACTCCAGTTTATGTATCAGTCATGTCCCTCGTGTTGACTCCAGTTTATGTATCAGTCATGTCCCTCGTGTTGATACCAGTTTATGTATCAGTCATGTCCCTGGTGTTGACTCCAGTTCATTTATCAGTCATGTCCCTCGTGTTGACTCCAGTTTATGTATCAGTCATGTCCTCATGTTGACTCCAGTTCATTTATCAGTCATGTCCCTGGTGTTGACTCCAGTTTATTTATCAGTCATGTCCCTCGTGTTGAATCCAGTTCATTTATCAGTCATGTCCCTCGTGTTGACTCCAGTTCATTTATCAGTCATGTCCCTCGTGTTGACTCCAGTTTATGTATCAGTCATGTCCCTCGTGTTGACTCCAGTTTATCATTCATGTCCCTCGTGTTGACTCCAGTTAATATATCAGCCATGTCCCTCGTGTTGACTCCAGTTCATTTATCAGTCATGTCCCTGGTGTTGACTCCAGTTTATGTATCAGTCATGTCCCTGGTGTTGACTCCAGTTTATGTATCAGTCATGTCCCTCGTGTTGACTCCAGTTTATTTATCAGTCATGTCCCTGGTGTTGACTCCAGTTCATTTATCAGTCATGTCCCTCGTGTTGACTCCAGTTCATTTATCAGTCATGTCCCTGGTGTTGACTCCAGTTCATTTATCAGTCATGTCCCTCGTGTTGACTCCAGTTTATCAGTCATGTCCCTCATGTTGACTCCAGTTTATGTATCAGTCATGTCCCTGGTGTTGACTCCAGTTCATTTATCAGTCATGTCCCTGGTGTTGACTCCAGTTTATTTATCAGTCATGTCCCTCGTGTTGACTCCAGTTTATTTATCAGTCATGTCCCTCGTGTTGACTCCAGTTTATCAGTCATGTCCCTCGTGTTGACTCCAGTTCATTTATCAGTCATGTCCCTGGTGTTGACTCCAGTTTATTTATCAGTCATGTCCCTCGTGTTGACTCCAGTTTATCAGTCATGTCCCTCGTGTTGACTCCAGTTCATTTATCAGTCATGTCCCTCGTGTTGACTCCAGTTCATTTATCAGTCATGTCCCTCATGTTGACTCCAGTTTATGTATCAGTCATGTCCCTGGTGTTGACTCCAGTTCATTTATCAGTCATGTCCCTCGTGTTGACTCCAGTTCATTTATCAGTCATGTCCCCGTGTTGACTCTAGTTCATTTATCAGTCATGTCCCTGGTGTTGTTGACTCCAGTTTAGTTCATTTATCAGTCATGTCCCTGGTGTTGACTCCAGTTTATGTATCAGTCATGTCCCTCCCAGTTTATTTATCAGTCATGTGTTGACTCCAGTTTATCAGTCATGTCCCTCGTGTTGACTCCAGTTCATTTATCAGTCATGTCCCTCGTGTTGACTCCAGTTTATCAGTCATGTCCCTCGTGTTGACTCTAGTTTATGTATCAGTCATGTCCCTCGTGTTGACTCCAGTTTATGTATCAGTCATGTCCCTGGTGTTGACTCCAGTTCATTTATCAGTCATGTCCCTCGTGTTGACTCCAGTTCATTTATCAGTCATGTCCCTCGTGTTGACTCCAGTTTATTATCAGTCATGTCCCTCGTGTTGACTCCAGTTCATTTATCAGTCATGTCCCTCGTGTTGATACCAGTTTATCAGTCATGTCCCTCGTGTTGACTCCAGTTTATGTATCAGTCATGTCCCTCGTGTTGACTCCAGTTTATGTATCAGTCATGTCCCTCGTGTTGACTCCAGTTCATTTATCAGTCATGTCCCTCGTGTTGATACCAGTTTATCAGTCATGTCCCTCGTGTTGACTCCAGTTTATGTATCAGTCATGTCCCCGTGTTGACTCCAGTTTATGTATCAGTCATGTCCAGTTTGACTCCCATTTATCAGTCATGTCCCTGGTGTTGACTCCAGTTCATTTATCAGTCATGTCCCTAGTGTTGACTCCAGTTCATTTATCAGTCATGTCCTCGTGTTGACTCCAGTTTATGTATCAGTCATGTCCCTGGTGTTGACTCCAGTTTATTTATCAGTCATGTCCCTCGTGTTGACTCCAGTTCATTTATCAGTCATGTCCCTGGTGTTGACTCCAGTTTATCAGTCATTCATTTATCAGTCATGTCCCTCGTGTTGACTCCAGTTCATTTATCAGTCATGTCCCTCGTGTTGACTCCAGTTCATTTATCAGTCATGTCCCTTGTGTTGACTCCAGTTAATTATCAGTCGTGTTGACTCCCATCAGTCATGTCCCTCATGTCCAGTTTATCTCCAGTTGACTCCAGTTTTATCAGTCCCTCGTGTGACTCCCATGTATCAGTCATGTCCCTGGTGTTGACTCCAGTTCATTTATCAGTCATGTCCCTCGTGTTGAACTCCAGTTTATGTATCAGTCATGTCCCTCGTGTTGACTCCAGTTCATTTATCAGTCATGTCCCCGTGTTGACTCCAGTTTATGTATCAGTCATGTCCCTGGTGTTGACTCCAGTTTATCAGTCATGTCCCTCATGTTGACTCCAGTTTATTTATCAGTCATGTCCCTCGTGTTGACTCCAGTTCATTTATCAGTCATGTCCCTGGTGTTGACTCCAGTTCATTTATCAGTCATGTCCCTCGTCTTGACTCCAGTTCATTTATCAGTCATGTCCCTCATCTTGACTCCCATTTATTTATTCCCTGTGCTGCGCTGAGCAGAGAGGAGAGGAGTGTGGAGGAGTTAAGAGGATTAGTGAGGAGTTAAGAGGAGTAGTTAAGAGGAGTAGTGCTACTACCGAGGGTTACTCTCTCTCTCTCTCTCTCTCTCTCTCTCTCTCTCTCTCTCTCTCTCTCTCTCTCTCTCTCTTTTCTGTGTGTGTGTGTGTGTGTGTCTGTTGCCTGTCTGTGTGTGTGTGTGTGTGTGTGTGCTGCCTCACACTAATCTTCTTCCTCTCTCTTTCTGTTCCCTTTTTTCCTCCCTTCCTCCCACCCCTCCATCACCATCATCATCACCCCCTCCTCATCTCCTCCTCCCTCCCTCTCTCCTTTCCTCCCTCCTCCTCCCCTCCTCCTCCCTCCTCCCTCCTCCTCCTCCTCCTCTCCCCATCTCCTCCTCCTCCTCCTCCTCCTCCTCCTCCCTCCCTTCCTCCCCTCCTCTCCCCTTTCCTCCCCCTCCTCCTCATCTCCTCCTCCCTCCTCCCCTCCCCTCCTCCTCCTCCTCCCTCCCCCTCCTCCTCCTCCCTCCTCCTCCTCCTCCTCCTCCCTCCTCCTCCCTCCCTCCTCCTCCTCCTCCCTTCCTCCCCTTTCCTCCCCCCCTCTCCCCTCCTCCCCCCTCCTCCTCATCTCCTCCTCTCCCCCTCCCCCTCCTCCTCTCTCTTCTTCCTCTTCCTCCTCCTACTCCTCCTCCTCCTCCTCCTCCTCCTCCTCCTGCTCCTCTCCAGGGTATCTGGTCTTGTGTCCATGGGGTCCATATAGAGTTAAAGAAGAAGCCTCCAGAGTTGGACTTCTCTCCTCAGGCCAACATGTTACACCTTCTGAAGTCAGCTAAGAAGATCACCCTATCTTCTTCATCTCCTAAACGCTCCCCGGCCTTGCTGCAGCCCGGTATCATCAACATGATGAAAGGTATGATAAACCCCTGACCTCTAACCCCTGACCTCACATCTCTATCCCAGCAACAAAAATTATAGAATTACAGGAACCTTTCCAAAAAATACCTGGTTGGAGGTTTTCAAATTCCAGGGAATATTCCTGTTGTCAGGGTGGGAAGAGGGAATATTCCAACCGGGACTTCAGGAAAAATGTTGGGGAATTTTATCAGGTATTTAAAGGGAAAATGTGCTACTTACATTTTTGCAACTTTTAAATTAAATTCATGATTATATATCCTTTGATTCTTCAAGAATGTAACTTAAAAATGCCTCATCAGCTTATTTCAACTGTCGTACCCAATGATGTATATACATCTGGAACTGCTGATGCGATGAGATGCTTTGAAAAGTACAAGTCGGCCATATTGAAACTCCCAATGCAAATGATGTATATACATCTGGAACTGCTGATGCTATGAGATGCTTTGAAGAGTACAAGTCGGCCATATTGAAACTCCCAACATCTTTAAGTATTTTTCTTTGTTGTTGTAGAGGGGACAGTAACATTAGTCATCTCTAACAATAATATTTTAAGACAATTTTTTTTTAAAAATATTGATTTTTTGGTATTTGTTAAATTAATGATTAGATAACGATTAATATCATTTCAAAGTATCCATTAAAGTTAGACATAATAATAAATGTAGTAACAGAACCCCACGACATCATAAATGTAGGAAAAGAACCCCACGACATCATAAATGTAGTAACAGAACCCCACGACATCATAAATGTAGTAACAGAACCCCACGACATCATAAATGTAGTAACAGAACCCCACGACATCATAAATGTAGTAAAATCACGACATCATAAATGTAGTAAAAGAACCCCACGACATCATAAATGTAGGAAAAGAACCCCACGACATCATAAATGTAGTAACAGAACCCCACGACATCATAAATGTAGTAACAGAACCCCAAGACATCATAAATGTAGTAAAAAGAGCCCCACGACATCGTAAATGTAGTAACAGAACCCCCACATCGTAAATGTAGCGACATCATAAATGTAGTAACAGAACCCCACGACATCATAAATGTAGTAAAAGAACCCCACGACATCATAAATGTAGAAAAGAACCCCACAACATCATAAATGTAGTAAAAGAACCCCACGACATCATAAATGTAGTAAAAGAACCCCACGACATCATAAATGTAGTAAAGAACCCCACAACATCATAAATGTAGTGAAAGAACCCCACAACATCATAAATGTAGTAAAAGAACCCCACAACATCATAAATGTAGTAAAAGAACCCTACGACATCATAAATGTAGGAAAAGAACCCCACCATCATCAATGCAGTAACAGAGCCCCACAGTAGAGGTGTAGACATAATAAATGTAGTAACAGAACCCCACAGTAGAGGTGTATACATAATAAATGTAGTAACAGAGCCCCACAGTAGAGGTGTAGACATAATAAATGTAGTAATAGAACCCCACAGTAGAGGTGGAGACATTAAACAGAACCCCACAGTAGAGGTGTAGACATTAAACAGAACCCCACAGTAGAGTGTAGACATAATAAATGTAGTAACAGAACCCCACAGTAGAGGTGTAGACATAATAAATGTAGTAACAGAACCCCACAGTAGAGGTGTAGACATTAAATGTAGAACCCCACAGTAGATGTGTAGACATAATAAATGTAGTAACAGAGCCCCACAGTAGAGGTGTAGACATAATAAATGTAGTAACAGAGCCCCACAGTAGAGGTGTAGACATAATAAATGTAGTAACAGAGCCCACAGTAGAGGTGTAGACATAATAAATGTAGTAACAGAACCCCACAGTAGAGTGTAGACATTAAACAGAACCCCACAGTAGACATAATAAATGTAGTAACAGAGCCCCACAGTAGAGGTTAGACGTAATAAATTAGTAACAGAGCCCCACAGTAGAGGTGTAGACATAATAAATGTAGTAACAGAGCCCCACAGTAGAGGTGTAGACATAATAAATGTAGTAACAGAACCCCACAGTAGAGGTGGAGACATAAACAGAATAATGTAGTTAGAACCACACAGTAGAGGTGTAGACATAATAAATGTAGTAACAGAACCCCACAGTAGAGGTGTAGACCATAAATGTAGTAACAGAACCCCACAGTAGAGGTGTAGACATAATAAATGTAGTAACAGAACCCCACAGTAGAGGTGTAGACATAATAAATGTAGTAACAGAACCCCACAGTAGAGGTGTAGACATAATAAATGTAGTAACAGAACCCCACAGTAGATGTGTAGACATAATAAATGTAGTAACAGAACCCCACAGTAGAGGTGTAGACATAATAAATGTAGTAACAGAACCCCACAGTAGAGGTGTAGACATAATAAATGTAGTAACAGAACCCCACAGTAGAGGTGTAGACATAATAAATGTAGTAACAGAACCCCACAGTAGAGGTGCAGACATAATAAATGTAGTAACAGAACCCCACAGTAGAGGTGTAGACATAATAAATTAAACAGAACCCCACAGTAGAAGTGTAGACATAATAAATGTAGTAACAGAGCCCCACAGTAGAGGTGTAGTAACAGAGCCCCACAGTAGAGGTGTAGACATAATAAATGTAGTAACAGAGCCCCACAGTAGAGGTGTAGACATAATAAATGTAGTAACAGAACCCCACAGTAGAGGTGTAGACATAATAAATGTAGTAACAGAACCCCACAGTAGAGGTGTAGACATAATAAATGTAGTAACAGAGCCCCACAGTAGATGTGTAGACATAATAAATGTAGTAACAGAACCCCACAGTAGAGGTGTAGACATAATAAATGTAGTAACAGAACCCCACAGTAGAGGTGTAGACATAATAAATGTAGTAACAGAGCCCCACAGTAGAGTGTAGACATAATAAATGTAGTAACAGAACCCCACAGTAGAGGGTGTAGACATACAGAAATAGAGGTAGTAAACAGAACCCCACAGTAGAGGTGTAGACATAATAAATGTAGTAACAGAACACAGTATAATAAATGTAGTAACAGAACCCCACAGTAGATGTAGACATAATAAATGTAGTAACAGAGCCCCACAGTAGAGGTGTAGACGTAATAAATGTAGTAACAGAACCCCACAGTAGAGGTGTAGACATAATAAATGTAGTAACAGAACCCCACAGTAGAGGTGTAGACATAATAAATGTAGTAACAGAACCCCACAGTAGAGGTGTAGACATAATAAATGTAGTAACAGAGCCCCACAGTAGAGGTGTAGACGTAATAAATGTAAACAGAACCCCACAGTAGAGGTGGAGACATAATAAATGTAGTAACAGAGCCCCACAGTAGAGGTGTAGACATAATAAATGTAGTAACAGAGCCCCACAGTAGAGGTGTAGACATTAAACATAAAGTAGAGGTAGTAGCCCACATAATAAATGTAGTAACAGAACCCCACAGTAGAGGTGTAGACATAATAAATGTAGTAACAGAACCCCACAGTAGAGGTGTAGACATAATAAATGTAGTAACAGAACCCCACAGTAGAGGTGTAGACATAATAAATGTAGTAACAGAACCCCACAGTAGAGGTGTAGACATAATAAATGTAGTAACAGAACCCCACAGTAGAGGTGTAGACATAATAAATGTAGTAACAGAGCCCCACAGTAGAGGTGTAGACATAATAAATGTAGTAACAGAGCCCCACAGTAGAGGTGTAGACATAATAAATGTAGTAACAGAACCCCACAGTAGAGGTGTAGACATAATAAATGTAGTAACAGAACCCCACAGTAGAGGTGTAGACATAATAAATGTAGTAACAGAACCCCACAGTAGAGGTGTAGACATAATAAATGTAGTAACAGAACCCCACAGTAGAGGTGTAGACATAATAAATGTAGTAACAGAACCCCACAGTAGAGGTGTAGACATAATAAATGTAGTAACAGAACCCCACAGTAGAGGTGTAGACATAATAAATGTAGTAACAGAACCCCACAGTAGAGGTGTAGACATAATAAATGTAGTAACAGAGCCCCACAGTAGAGGTGTAGACATAATAAATGTAGTAACAGAACCCCACAGTAGAGGTGTAGACATAATAAATGTAGTAACAGAACCCCACAGTAGAGGTGTAGACATAATAAATGTAGTAACAGAACCCCACAGTAGAGGTGTAGACATAATAAATGTAGTAACAGAACCCCACAGTAGAGGTGGAGACATAATAAATGTAGTAACAGAACCCCACAGTAGAGGTGTAGACATAATAAATGTAGTAACAGAACCCCACAGTAGAGGTGTAGACATAATAAATGTAGTAACAGAACCCCCAGTAGAGGTGTAGACATAATAAATGTAGTAACAGAGGTGTAGACATAATAAATGTAGTAACAGAACCCCACAGTAGAGGTGTAGACATTAAACAGAACCCCACAGTAGAGGTGGAGACATAATAAATGTAGTAACAGAACCCCACAGTAGAGGTGTAGACATAATAAACAGTAGTACAGAACCCCACAGTAGAGGTGTAGACATAATAAATGTAGTAACAGAGAACCCCACAGTAGAGGTGTAGACATAATAAATGTAGTAACAGAACCCCACAGTAGAGTGTAGACATAATAAATGTAGTAACAGAACCCCACAGTAGAGGTGTAGACATAATAAATGTAGTAACAGAACCCCACAGTAGAGGTGTAGACATAATAAATGTAGTAACAGAACCCCACAGTAGAGGTGTAGACATAATAAATGTAGTAACAGAACCCCACAGTAGAGGTGTAGACATAATAAATGTAGTAACAGAACCCCACAGTAGAGGTGTAGACATAATAAATGTAGTAACAGAACCCCACAGTAGAGGTGTAGACATAATAAATGTAGTAACAGAACCCCACAGTAGAGGTGTAGACATAATAAATGTAGTAACAGAACCCCACAGTAGAGGTGTAGACATAATAAATGTAGTAACAGAACCCCACAGTAGAGGTGTAGACATAATAATGTAGTAACAGAACCCCACAGTAGAGGTGTAGACATAATAAATGTAGTAACAGAACCCCACAGTAGAGGTGTAGACATAATAAATGTAGTAACAGAACCCCACAGTAGAGGTGTAGACATAATAAATGTAGTAACAGAACCCCACAGTAGAGGTAGACATAATAAATTAGTAACAGAACCCCACAGTAGAGGTGTAGACATAATAAATGTAGTAACAGAACCCCACAGTAGAGGTGTAGACATAATAAATGTAGTAACAGAACCCCACAGTAGAGGTGTAGACATAATAAATGTAGTAACAGAACCCCACAGTAGAGGTGTAGACATAATAAATGTAGTAACAGAACCCCACAGTAGAGGCGTAGACATAATAAATGTAGTAACAGAACCCCACAGTAGAGGTGTAGACATAATAAATGTAGTAACAGAACCCCACAGTAGAGGCGTAGACATAATAAATGTAGTAACAGAGCCCCACAGTAGAGGTGTAGACATTAAACAGAACCCCACAGTAGAGGTGTAGACATAATAAATGTAGTAACAGAACCCCACAGTAGAGGTGTAGACATAATAAATGTATAATAGAAAATGTAGTAACAGAACCCCACAGTAGAGGTGTAGACATAATAAATGTAGTAACAGAACCCCACAGTAGAGGTGTAGACATAATAAATGTAGTAACAGAACCCCACAGTAGAGGTGTAGACATAATAAATGTAGTAACAGAACCCCACAGTAGAGGTGTAGACATAATAAATGTAGTAACAGAACCCCACAGTAGAGGTGTAGACATTAACAGAACCCCACAGTAGAGGTGTAGACATAATAAATGTAGTAACAGAACCCCACAGTAGAGGTGTAGACATAATAAATGTAGACATAATATACAGTAGAGGTAGTAAACAGAACCCCACAGTAGAGGTGTAGACATAATAAATGTAGTAGATAATAAATGTAGTAACAGAACCTAACAGAGCATAATAAATGGAGTAACAGAGTAGAGATGTAGACATAATAAATGTGTAACAGAACCCCACAGTAGAGGGATAATAAATCAGTATTACTGTCTCCAGGTGGTCTCTATAGATTATAGATGTTATACTGTCTCTATAGATTATAGATGTTATACTGTCTCCAGGTGGTCTCTATAGATTATAGATGTTATACTGTCTCCAGGTCTCTATAGATTATAGATGTTATACTGTCTCCAGGTGGTCTCTATAGATTATAGATGTTATACTGTCTCTATAGATTATAGATGTTAAACTGTCTCTATAGATTATAGATGTTATACTGTCTCTATAGATTATAGATGTTATACTGTCTCCAGGAGGTCTCTATAGATTATAGATGTTATACTGTCTCCAGGAGGTCTCTATAGATTATAGATGTTGTGCTGTCTTTCCTCTAGGGAACTCTGTCGTCAGTCTGTCTCCCAAAGGCCAGGGTGGTCTCTATAGCAACACTTCCACTCTCCAGGGCTTCCTGGGTCGGCACAAAGACCTGCTGAATAACTCATCCCCAGGCCCGCACCCGGAAACCCAAACCCCACCCCCCTCAGCCTCAACGACGTAGAGGTCAGCGTTACCGCCGACAACGGCAAACCCCACCCCCCGGCCCGGCCGGGGCCCCGCCTCCAAACCCCGCGCCCTATGGAAGAAGAGCGTGGAGACGCTGAAACAAGGACCAATCCCGTTGTCCGGTCCCGCCGGTGGTCCCGCCCCGGATCCGCTGGCTCCGCCTCTGTCCCGGGCCATGCAACAATGAAGAGCCAGCGCTACCTTCCTGAAGACCCGCCTCATTCGACATCTCCGAGTGTTCCAGCCGGCCCCCTCCTACATGGAATTCGATCTGGGGGCCCAGGATGGGGATGGGGGGTTCAAACCCCAAAAGACGGGCTGAAGAAACGCCCGGTGGGCGGGGTGGGAGGTGTCGGAGGAGGAGGCGGCGGCAGCGGGAGGAGTCACGAGAAGATCTATTCCATAGACTCAGACCAGGCCAGTCTACACTCCGCCCCGCTCTACCAGAGAGACAGCCTCCAGGAACCGCCCGACGTCACACACGCGCACCCCGACCTCAGACACTCTCACTGGAGCACTCCAACACCGTGGACGCTTCCGTCCTGCAGCTGAGCGCCAGTCTGCTGCACCACAGCCACTCTGCCGACGCTGACCTCCATTCTCTGAAGGACAACAAGTACAGCACCTACAAACACACCAGCACTGGAGCTGCCTCCTCAGGCAAAGACAAGAGCAGTAAGTATTCATGTAGTATTACTGTAGTAGTATAGAAGTATTACTGTAGTTTTACTGTAGTATAGCTATAGTATTATAGAAGTACAGCACCTACTAACACACCAGCACTGGAGCTGCCTCCTCAGGCAAAGACAAGAGCAGTAAGTATTCATGTAGTATTACTGTAGTAGTATAGAAGTATTACTGTAGTTTTACTGTAGTATAGCTATAGTATTATAGAAGTACAGCACCTACTAACACACCAGCACTGGAGCTGCCTCCTCAGGCAAAGACAAGAGCAGTAAGTATTCATGTAGTATTACTGTAGTAGTATAGAAGTATTACTGTAGTTTTACTGTAGTATAGCTATAGTATTATAGAAGTACATCACCTACCAACACACCAGCACTGGAGCTGCCTCCTCAGGCAAAGACAAGAGCAGTAAGTATTCATGTAGTATTACTGTAGTAGTATAGAAGTATTTATGTAGTTTTACTGTAGTATAGCTATAGTATTGTAGCTGCCTCCTCCCTCAATGACAAGAGCAGTAAGTATTACTGTAGTATTACTGTATTATAACTATAGTATTATGGAAATGTTACTGTAGTATTAATGTAGTAAAGCTGTAGTATTATAGAACATAAAAGAATAGAACTGTAGTACTGTAGTATAACTATAGTATTATAGAAGTACATAATCTACAAACACACCAACATTAGAGCTGCCTCCTCCAGCAATGACAAGAACAGTAAGTATTACTGTAGTATTACTGTAGTATTACTGTAGTGTAATATAATTATTACTGTGGTATTTCTGTATTATAATTCTAGTATTATAGAAGTATTACTGTAGTATAGCTGTAGTATTAGAGAAGTATTATATAATTATTACTGTGGTAGTACAGTGCTATAGCTGTAGTTATAGAAGTATTATATAATTATTACTGTGGTGTTACTGTAGTATAGTTGTAGTATTATAGAAGTATTATAGAATTATTACTGTGGTATTACTGTAGTATAATTCTAGTATTATAGAAGTATTACTGTAGTATGGCTGAGTGTTATAGAACATTATATAATTATTACTGTGGTGTTACTGTAGTATAGTTGTAGTATTATAGAAGTATTATAGAATTATTACTGTGGTATTACTGTAGTATAATTCTAGTATTATAGAAGTATTACTGTAGTATAGCTGTAGTGTTATAGAAGTATTATATAATTATTACTGTGGTGTTACTGTAGTATAGCTGTAGTATTATAGAAGTATTACTGTAGTATAACAGTTGTATAACTGTAGTACTGTAGTAAAACTATAGTATTATAGAAGTACAACACCTACAAACACAACAACACTGGAGCTGCCTCCACCAGCAAGGACAAGTACAGTAGGTATTACTGTAGTATAATGGTTGTATAACTGTAGTACTGTAGTAAAACTATAGTATTATAGAAGTACAACACCTACAAACACAACAACACTGGAGCTGCCTCCACCAGCAAGGACAAGTACAGTAGGTATTACTGTAGTATTACTGTAGTATAATGGTTGTATAACTGTAGTACTGTAGTAAAACTATAGTATTATAGAAGTACAACACCTACACACACAACAACACTGGAGCTGCCTCCTCCAGCAAGGACAAGTACAGTAGGTATTACTGTAGTATTACTGTAGTATAATGGTTGTATAACTGTAGTACTGTAGTAAAACTATAGTATTATAGAAGTACAACACCTACAAACACAACAACACTTGAGCTGCCTCCACCAGCAAGGACAAGAACGGTAAGTATTACTGCAGTATAACTATAGTACTATAGAGGTATTAATGTAGTATAACTATGGTATTATAGAAGTAGTAATGTGATATAACTAGAGTTCTATAGAGGTATTAATATAGTATAACTATGGTATTATAGAAGTAGTAACGTGATATAACTAGAGTACTATAGCGATATTAATATAGTATACCTATGGTATTATAGAAGTAGTGATGTGATATAACTAGAGTACTATAGAGGTATTAATATAGTATAACTATGGTATTATAGAAGTAGTGATGTGATATAACTAGAGTTCTATAGAGGTATTAATATAGTATAACTATGGTATTATAGAGGTATTAATATAGTATAACTAGAGTACTATAGAGGTATTTATATAGTATACATATGGTATTATAGAAGTAGTAATGTGGTATAACTAGAGTACTATAGAAGTATTAATATAGTATAACTATAGTTCTATAGAGGTATTAATATAGTATACCTATGGTATTATATAAGTATTAATGTGGTATAACTAGAGTACTATAGAGGTATTAATATAGTATAACCAGAGTACTATAGAGGTATTAATATAGTATAACTATGGTATTATAGAAGTAGTAATGTGGTATAACTAGAGTACTTTAGAGGTATTAATATAGTATAACTATAGTTCTATAGAGGTATTAATATAGTATACCTATGGTATTATAGAAGTATTAATGTGGTATAACTAGAGTACTATAGAGGTATTAATATAGTATAACTATAGTACTATAGAGGTATTAATATAGTATACCTATGGTATTATAGAAGTAGTAATGTGGTATAACTAGAGTACTTTAGAGGTATTAATATAGTATAACTATAGTTCTATAGAGGTATTAATATAGTATACCTATGGTATTATAGAAGTATTAATGTGGTATAACTAGAGTACTATAGAGGTATTAATATAGTATAACTATAGTACTATAGAGGTATTAATATAGTATAACTATGGTATTATAAAAGTAGTAATGTGGTATAACTATAGTTCTATAGAGGTATTAATATAGTATAACTATGGTATTATAGAAGTAGTAATGTGATATAACCAGAGTACTATAGCGGTATTAATATAGTATAACTATGGTATTATAGAGGTATTAATATAGTATAACTATAGTACTATAGAGGTATTAATATAGTATAACTATGGTATTATAGAGGTATTAATATAGTATAACTATGGTATTATAGAAGTAGTAATGTGTTATAACTAGAGTACTTTAGAGGTATTAATATAGTATACCTATGGTATTATAGAAGTAGTAATGTGGTATAGCTAGAGTACTATAGAGGTATTAATATAGTATAACTATAGTACTATAGCGGTATTAATATAGTATAACTATGGTATTATAGAAGTAGTAATGTAGTATAACTATAGTTCTATAGAGGTATTAACATAGTATAACTATGGTATTATAGAAGTAGTAAAGTAATATAACTAGAGTACTTTAGAGGTATTAATATAGTATAACCATAGTACTATAGAGGTATTAATATAGTATAACTATAGTACTATAGAGGTATTAATATAGTATAACTATGGTATTATAGAAGTAGTAATATAGTATAACTAGAGTACTATAGAGGTATTAATATAGTATACCTATGGTATTATAGAAGTAGTAATGTGGTATAACTAGAGTACTATAGAGGTATTTATATAGTATAACTAGAGTACTATAGAGGTATTAATATAGTATAACTATAGTACTATAGAGGTATTAATATAGTATAACTATAGTACTATAGAGGTATTAATATAGTATAACTATAGTACTATAGAGGTATTAATATAGTATAACTATGGTATTATAGAAGTAGTAATGTGGTATAACTATAGTTCTATAGAGGTATTAATATAGTATAACTATGGTATTATAGAAGTAGTAATGTGATATAACTAGAGTACTATAGCGGAATTAATATAGTATAACTATGGTATTATAGAGGTATTAATATAGTATAACTAGAGTACTATAGAGGTATTAATATAGTATAACTATGGTATTATAGAATTAGTAATGTGATATAACTAGAGTACTATAGCGGAATTAATATAGTATAACTATAGTACTATAGAGGTATTAATATAGTATAACTATAGTACTATAGAGGTATTAATATAGTATAACTATAGTACTATAGAGGTATTAATATAGTATAACTATGGTATTATAGAAGTAGTAATGTGATATAACTAGAGTTCTATAGAGGTATTAATATAGTATAACTATGGTATTATAGAGGTATTAATATAGTATAACTATGGTATTATAGAAGTAGTAATGTGATATAACTAGAGTTCTATAGAGGTATTTATATAGTATAACTATGGTATTATAGAGGTATTAATATAGTATAACTATGGTATTATAGAAGTAGTAATGTGGTATAACTATAGTTCTATAGAGGTATTAATATAGTATAACTATGGTATTATAGAAGTAGTAATGTGATATAACTAGAGTACTATAGCGGAATTAATATAGTATAACTATGGTATTATAGAGGTATTAATATAGTATAACTAGAGTACTATAGAGGTATTAATATAGTATAACTATGGTATTATAGAAGTAGTAATGTGATATAACTAGAGTACTATAGAGGTATTAATATAGTATACCTATGGTATTATAGAAGTAGTAATGTGGTATGACTAGAGTACTATAGCGGTATTAATATAGTATAACTATGGTATTATAGAAGTAGTAATGTGATATAACTAGAGTACTATAGCGGTATTAATATAGTATAACTATGGTATTATAGAAGTAGTAATGTGATATAACTAGAGTACTATAGCGGAATTAATATAGTATAACTATGGTATTATAGAAGTAGTAATGTGATATCTAGAGTACTATCAGCGGAATTAATATAGTATAATCATGGTACTATAGTTCTGTATTAATATAGTATAACCATGGTACTATAGAGGTATTAATATAGTATAACCATGGTACTATAGAGGTATTAATCAGTATAACCATGGTACTATAGAGGTATTAATATAGTATACCTATGGTATTAAATGTCTACCGTGTTCTGTGGTAATCAGCACCATGTTCTGTGGTAATCAGCACCATGTTCTGTGGTAATCAGCACCATGTTCTGTGGTAATCAGCACCATGTTCTATGGTAATCAGCACCGTGTTCTGTGGTAATCAGCACCATGTTCTGTGGTAATCAGCACCATGTTCTGTGGTAATCAGCACCGTGTTCTGTGGTAATCAGCACCATGTTCTGTGGTAATCAGCACCATGTTCTGTGGTAATCAGCACCGTGTTCTGTGGTAATCAGCACCGTGTTCTGTGGTAATCAGCACCGTGTTCTGTGGTAATCAGCACCGTGTTCTGTGGTAATCAGCACCGTGTTCTGTGGTAATCAGCACCGTGTTCTGTGGTAATCAGCACCATGTTCTGTGGTAATCAGCACCATGTTCTGTGGTAATCAGCACCATGTTCTGTGGTAATCAGCACCATGGTCTGTGGTAATCAGCACCATGTTCTGTGGTAATCAGCACCGTGTTCTGTGGTAATCAGCACCGTGTTCTGTGGTAATCAGCACCGTGTTCTGTGGTAATCAGCACCATGTTCTGTGGTAATCAGCACCATGTTCTGTGGTAATCAGCACCATGTTCTGTGGTAATCAGCACCATGTTCTGTGGTAATCAGCACCGTGTTCTATGGTAATCAGCACCGTGTTCTGTGGTAATCAGCACCATGTTCTGTGGTAATCAGCACCATGTTCTGTGGTAATCAGCACCATGTTCTGTGGTAATCAACCATGTTCTGTGGTAATCAGCACCATGTTCTGTGGTAATCAGCACCATGTTCTGTGGTAATCAGCACCATGTTCTGTGGTAATCAGCACCGTGTTCTGTGGTAATCAGCACCGTGTTCTGTGGTAATCAGCACCATGTTCTGTGGTAATCAGCACCGTGTTCTGTGGTAATCAGCACCATGTTCTGTGGTAATCAGCACCATGTTCTGTGGTAATCAGCACCATGTTCTGTGGTAATCAGCACCATGTTCTGTGGTAATCAGCACCATGTTCTGTGGTAATCAGCACCATGTTCTGTGGTAATCAGCACCATGTTCTGTGGTAATCAGCACCATGTTCTGTGGTAATCAGCACCATGTTCTGTGGTAATCAGCACCATGTTCTGTGGTAATCAGCACCATGTTCTGTGGTAATCAGCACCATGTTCTGTGGTAATCAGCACCATGTTCTGTGGTAATCAGCACCATGTTCTGTGGTAATCAGCACCATGTTCTGTGGTAATCAGCACCATGTTATCAGCACCATGTTCTGTGGTAATCAGAACCATGTTCTGTGGTAATCAGCATGTTATAAAATGCACCATGTTCTGTGGTAATCAGCACCATGTTCTGTGGTAATCAGCACCATGTTCTGTGGTAATCAGCATGTTATAAATGCACCATGTTCTGTGGTAATCAGCACCATGTTCTGTGGTAATCAGCACCGTGTTCTGTGGTAATCAGCACCATGTTCTGTGGTAATCAGCACCATGTTCTGTGGTAATCAGCACCATGTTCTGTGGTAATCAGCACCATGTTCTGTGGTAATCAGCACCATGTTCTGTGGTAATCAGCACCATGTTCTGTGGTAATCAGCACCATGTTCTGTGGTAATCAGCACCATGTTCTGTGGTAATCAGCACCATGTTCTGTGGTAATCAGCACCATGTTCTGTGGTAATCAGCACCATGTTCTGTGGTAATCAGCACCATGTTCTGTGGTAATCAGCACCATGTTCTGTGGTAATCAGCACCATGTTCTGTGGTAATCAGCACCATGTTCTGTGGTAATCAGCACCGTGTTCTGTGGTAATCAGCACCATGTTCTGTGGTAATCAGCACCATGTTCTGTGGTAATCAGCACCATGTTCTGTGGTAATCAGCACCATGTTCTGTGGTAATCAGCACCGTGTTCTGTGGTAATCAGCACCATGTTCTGTGGTAATCAGCACCATGTTCTGTGGTAATCAGCACCATGTTCTGTGGTAATCAGCACCATGTTCTGTGGTAATCAGCACCATGTTCTGTGGTAATCAGCACCATGTTCTGTGGTAATCAGCACCATGTTCTGTGGTAATCAGCACCGTGTTCTGTGGTAATCAGCACCATGTTCTGTGGTAATCAGCACCATGTTCTGTGGTAATCAGCACCATGTTCTGTGGTAATCAGCACCATGTTCTGTGGTAATCAGCACCATGTTCTGTGGTAATCAGCACCATGTTCTGTGGTAATCAGCACCATGTTCTGTGGGTAATGTCACCGTGTTCTGTGGTAATCAGCATGTTATAAATGTGGTAATCAGCCGTGTTCTGTGGTAATCAGCATGTTATAAATGTCTACCGTGTTCTGTGGTAATCAGCACCATGTTCTGTGGTAATCAGCACCGTGTTCTGTGGTAATCAGCACCATGTTCTGTGGTAATCAGCACCATGTTCTGTGGTAATCAGCACCATGTTCTGTGGTAATCAGCATGTTATAAATGTCTACCGTGTTCTGTGGTAATCAGCACCATGTTCTGTGGTAATCAGCACCATGTTCTGTGGTAATCAGCACCATGTTCTGTGGTAATCAGCACCATGTTCTGTGGTAATCAGCATGTTATAAATGTCTACCGTGTTCTGTGGTAATCAGCATGTTATAAATGTCTACCGTGTTCTGTGGTAATCAGCACCATGTTCTGTGGTAATCAGCACCGTGTTCTGTGGTAATCAGCACCATGTTCTGTGGTAATCAGCACCGTGTTCTGTGGTAATCAGCACCATGTTCTGTGGTAATCAGCACCATGTTCTGTGGTAATCAGCACCATGTTCTGTGGTAATCAGCACCATGTTCTGTGGTAATCAGCACCATGTTCTGTGGTAATCAGCACCATGTTCTGTGGTAATCAGCATGTTATAAATGTCTACCGTGTTCTGTGGTAATCAGCATGTTATAAATGTCTACCGTGTTCTGTGGTAATCAGCATGTTTATAAATGTCAGCACCATGTTCTGTGGTAATCAGCATGTTATAAATGTCTAGCACCGTGTTCTGTGGTAATCAGCATGTTATAAATGTTCTGTGGTAATACCGTGTTCTGTGGTAATCAGCACCATGTTCTGTGGTAATCAGCACCATGTTCTGTGGTAATCAGCACCATGTTCTGTGGTAATCAGCACCATGTTCTGTGGTAATCAGCACCATGTTCTGTGGTAATCAGCATGTTATAAATGTCTACCGTGTTCTGTGGTAATCAGCACCATGTTCTGTGGTAATCAGCACCGTGTTCTGTGGTAATCAGCACCATGTTCTGTGGTAATCAGCACCATGTTCTGTGGTAATCAGCACCATGTTCTGTTATAAATGTTCTACCGTGTTCTGTGGTAATCAGCATGTTATAAATGTCTACCGTGTTCTGTGGTAATCAGCACCATGTTCTGTGGTAATCAGCACCGTGTTCTGTGGTAATCAGCACCATGTTCTGTGGTAATCAGCACCATGTTCTGTGGTAATCAGCATGTTATAAATGAACCACCGTGTTCTGTGGTAATCAGCACCATGTTCTGTGGTAATCAGCACCGTGTTCTGTGGTAATCAGCACCATGTTCTGTGGTAATCAGCACCATGTTCTGTGGTAATCAGCACCATGTTCTGTGGTAATCAGCACCATGTTCTGTGGTAATCAGCACCATCTTCTGTGGTAATCAGCACCATGTTCTGTGGTAATCAGCACCGTGTTCTGTGGTAATCAGCACCATGTTCTGTGGTAATCAGCACCATGTTCTGTGGTAATCAGCACCATGTTCTGTGGTAATCAGCATGTTATAAATGTCTACCGTGTTCTGTGGTAATCAGCACCATGTTCTGTGGTAATCAGCCCCATGTTCTGTGGTAATCAGCACCATGTTCTGTGGTAATCAGAACCATGTTCTGTGGTAATCAGCACCATGTTCTGTGGTAATCAGCACCATGTTCTGTGGTAATCAGCACCGTGTTCTGTGGTAATCAGCACCATGTTCTGTGGTAATCAGCACCATGTTATAAATGTCTACATCATGTTCTGTGGTAATCAGCACCATGTTCTGTGGTAATCAGCACCATGTTCTGTGGTAATCAGCACCATGTTCTGTGGTAATCAGCACCATGTTCTGTGGTAATCAGAACCATAATCAGTGTTCTGACCTAGTGTGGTAATCAGCACCATGTTCTGTGGTAATCAGCACCGTGTTCTGTGGTAATCAGCACCGTGTTCTGTGGTAATCAGAACCATGTTCTGTGGTAATCAGCACCATGTTCTGTGGTAATCAGCATGTTTTAATTGTCCCTTATTTTCTGTGGTAATCAGCACCAGTTCAGTGACCTCAATTGTTGCTTCCATTCAGTTCAGTGACCTAGAGGGGTAATTCTTGCTGTCAGACATCAGTTCAGTGACCTAGAGGGGTAATTCTTGCTGTCAGACATCAGTTCAGTGACCTAGAGGGGTAATTCTTGCTGTCAGACATCAGTTCAGTGACCTAGAGGGGTAATTTCTGCTGTCAGACATCAGTTCAGTGACCTAGAGGGGTAATTCTTGCTGTCAGACATCAGTTCAGTGACCTAGAGGGGTAATTCTTGCTGTCAGACATCAGTTCAGTGACCTAGAGGGGTAATTCTTGCTGTCAGACATCAGTTCAGTGACCTAGAGGGGTAATTCTTGCTGTCAGACATCAGTTCAGTGACCTAGAGGGGTAATTCTTGCTGTCAGACATCAGTTCAGTGACCTAGAGGGGTAATTTGCTGTCAGACATCAGTTCAGTGACCTAGAGGGGTAATTCTTGCTGTCAGACATCAGTCAGTTCAGTGACCTAGAGGGGTAATTCTTGCTGTCAGACATCAGTTCAGTGACCTAGAGGGGTAATTCTTGCTGTCAGACATCAGTTCAGTGACCTAGAGGGGTAATTCTTGCTGTCAGACATCAGTTCAGTGACCTAGAGGGGTAATTCTTGCTGTCAGACATCAGTTCAGTGACCTAGAGGGGTAATTCTTGCTGTCAGACATCAGTTCAGTGACCTAGAGGGGTAATTCTTGCTGTCAGACATCAGTTCAGTGACCTAGAGGGGTAATTCTTGCTGTCAGACATCAGTTCAGTGACCTAGAGGGGTAATTCTTGCTGTCAGACATCAGTTCAGTGACCTAGAGGGGTAATTCTTGCTGTCAGACATCAGTTCAGTGACCTAGAGGGGTAATTCTTGCTGTCAGACATCAGTTCAGTGACCTAGAGGGGTCTTGCTGTCAGACATCAGTTCAGTGACCTAGAGGGGTAATTCTTGCTGTCAGACATCAGTTCAGTGACCTAGAGGGGGGTCAGACATCAGTTCAGTGACCTAGAGGGGTGCTGTCAGACATCAGTTCAGTGACCTAGAGGGGTAATTCTTGCTGTCAGACATCAGTTCTGTCAGACATCAGTTCAGTGACCTAGAGGGGTAATTCTTGCTGTCAGACATCAGTTCAGTGACCTAGAGGGGTAATTCTTGCTGTCAGACATCAGTTCAGTGACCTAGAGGGGTAATTCTTGCTGTCAGACATCAGTTCAGTGACCTAGAGGGGTAATTCTTGCTGTCAGACATCAGTTCAGTGACCTAGAGGGGTAATTCTTGCTGTCAGACATCAGTTCAGTGACCTAGAGGGGTAATTCTTGCTGTCAGACATCAGTTCAGTGACCTAGAGGGTAATTCTTGCTGGACATCAGTTCAGTGACCTTGCTGTCAGACATCAGTTCAGTGTAGAGGGGTAATTCTGCTGTCCATCAGTTCAGTGAGAGGGGTAATTCTTGCTGTCAGACATCAGTTCAGTGACCTAGAGGGGTAATTCTTGCTGTCAGACATCAGTTCAGTGACCTAGAGGGGTAATTCTTGCTGTCAGACATCAGTTCAGTGACCTAGAGGGGGTCAGACATCAGTTCAGTGACCTTGCTGTCAGACATCAGTTCAGTGACCTAGAGGGGTAATTCTTGCTGTCAGACATCAGTTCAGTGACCTAGAGGGGGGTCAGACATCAGTTCAGTGACCTTGCTGTCAGACATCAGTTCAGTGACCTAGAGGGGTAATTCTTGCTGTCAGACATCAGTTCAGTGACCTAGAGGGGTAATTCTTGCTGTCAGACATCAGTTCAGTGACCTAGAGGGGTAATTCTTGCTGTCAGACATCAGTTCAGTGACCTAGAGGGGTAATTCTTGCTGTCAGACATCAGTTCAGTGACCTAGAGGGGTAATTCTTGCTGTCAGACATCAGTTCAGTGACCTAGAGGGGTAATTCTTGCTGTCAGACATCAGTTCAGTGACCTAGAGGGGTAATTCTTGCTGTCAGACATCAGTTCAGTGACCTAGAGGGGTAATTCTTGCTGTCAGACATCAGTTCAGTGACCTAGAGGGGTAATTCTTGCTGTCAGACATCAGTTCAGTGACCTAGAGGGGTAATTCTTGCTGTCAGACATCAGTTCAGTGACCTAGAGGGGTAATTCTTGCTGTCAGACATCAGTTCAGTGACCTAGAGGGGTAATTCTTGCTGTCAGACATCAGTTCAGTGAACTAGAGGGGTAATTCTTGCTGTCAGACATCAGTTCAGTGACCTAGAGGGGTAATTCTTGCTGTCAGACATCAGTTCAGTGACCTGATTCTTGCTGTCAGACATCAGTTCAGTGACCTAGAGGGGTAATTCTTGCTGTCAGACATCAGTTCAGTGACCTAGAGGGGTAATTCTTGCTGTCAGACATCAGTTCAGTGACCTAGAGGGGTAATTCTTGCTGTCAGACATCAGTTCAGTGACCTAGAGGGGTAATTCTTGCTGTCAGACATCAGTTCAGTGACCTAGAGGGGTAATTCTTGCTGTCAGACATCAGTTCAGTGACCTAGAGGGGTAATTCTTGCTGTCAGACATCAGTTCAGTGACCTAGAGGGGTAATTCTTGCTGTCAGACATCAGTTCAGTGACATCAGTTCACATCAGTTCAGTGACCTAGAGGGGTAATTCTTGCTGTCAGACATCAGTTCAGTGACCTAGAGGGGTAATCAGACATCAGTTTGCTGTCAGACATCAGTTCAGTGACCTAGAGGGGTAATTCTTGCTGTCAGACATCAGTTCAGTGACCTAGAGGGGTAATTCTTGCTGTCAGACATCAGTTCAGTGACCTAGAGGGGTAATTCTTGCTGTCAGACATCAGTTCAGTGACCTAGAGGGGTAATTCTTGCTGTCAGACATCAGTTCAGTGACCTAGAGGGGTAATTCTTGCTGTCAGACATCAGTTCAGTGAACTAGAGGGGTCAGACATCTTGCTGTCAGACATCAGTTCAGTGACCTAGAGGGGTAATTCTTGCTGTCAGACATCAGTTCAGTGACCTAGAGGGGTAATTCTTGCTGTCAGACATCAGTTCAGTGACCTAGAGGGGTAATTCTTGCTGTCAGACATCAGTTCAGTGACCTAGAGGGGGGTCAGACATCAGTTCAGTGAACTAGAGGGGTTGCTGTCAGACATCAGTTCAGTGACCTAGAGGGGTAATTCTTGCTGTCAGACATCAGTTCAGTGACCTAGAGGGGTAATTCTTGCTGTCAGACATCAGTTCAGTGACCTAGAGGGGTAATTCTTGCTGTCAGACATCAGTTCAGTGACCTAGAGGGGTAATTCTTGCTGTCAGACATCAGTTCAGTGACCTAGAGGGGTAATTCTTGCTGTCAGACATCAGTTCAGTGACCTAGAGGGGTAATTATTGCTGTCAGACATCAGTTCAGTGACCTAGAGGGGTAATTCTTGCTGTCAGACATCAGTTCAGTGACCTAGAGGGGTAATTCTTGCTGTCAGACATCAGTTCAGTGACCTAGAGGGGTAATTCTTGCTGTCAGACATCAGTTCAGTGACCTAGAGGGGTAATTCTTGCTGTCAGACATCAGTTCAGTGACCTAGAGGGGTAATTCTTGCTGTCAGACATCAGTTCAGTGACCTAGAGGGGTAATTCTTGCTGTCAGACATCAGTTCAGTGACCTAGAGGGGTAATTCTTGCTGTCAGACATCAGTTCAGTGACCTAGAGGGGTAATTCTTGCTGTCAGACATCAGTTCAGTGACCTAGAGGGGTAATTCTTGCTGTCAGACATCAGTTCAGTGACCTAGAGGGGTAATTCTTGCTGTCAGACATCAGTTCAGTGACCTAGAGGGGTAATTCTTGCTGTCAGACATCAGTTCAGTGACCTAGAGGGGTAATTCTTGCTGTCAGACATCAGTTCAGTGACCTAGAGGGGTAATTCTTGCTGTCAGACATCAGTTCTAGAGGGGTAAGTGACATCAGTTCAGTGAGGGGTAATTCTTGCTGTCAGACATCAGTTCAGTGACCTAGAGGGGTAATTCTTGCTGTCAGACATCAGTTCAGTGACCTAGAGGGGTAATTCTTGCTGTCAGACATCAGTTCAGTGACCTAGAGGGGTAATTCTTGCTGTCAGACATCAGTTCAGTGACCTAGAGGGGTAATTCTTGCTGTCAGACATCAGTTCAGTGACCTAGAGGGGTAATTCTTGCTGTCAGACATCAGTTCAGTGACCTAGAGGGGTAATTCTTGCTGTCAGACATCAGTTCAGTGACCTAGAGGGGTAATTCTTGCTGTCAGACATCAGTTCAGTGACCTAGAGGGGTAATTCTTGCTGTCAGACATCAGTTCAGTGACCTAGAGGGGTAATTCTTGCTGTCAGACATCAGTTCAGTGACCTAGAGGGGTAATTCTTGCTGTCAGACATCAGTTCAGTGACCTAGAGGGGTAATTCTTGCTGTCAGACATCAGTTCAGTGACCTAGAGGGGTAATTCTTGCTGTCAGACATCAGTTCAGTGAACTAGAGGGGTAATTCTTGCTGTCAGACATCAGTTCAGTGACCTAGAGGGGACATCAGTTCAGTGACCTCTTGCTGTCAGACATCAGTTCAGTGACCTAGAGGGGTAATTCTTGCTGTCAGACATCAGTTCAGTGACCTAGAGGGGTAATTCTTGCTGTCAGACATCAGTTCAGTGACCTAGAGGGGTAATTCTTGCTGTCAGACATCAGTTCAGTGACCTAGAGGGGTAATTCTTGCTGTCAGACATCAGTTCAGTGACCTAGAGGGGTAATTCTTGCTGTCAGACATCAGTTCAGTGACCTAGAGGGGTAATTCTTGCTGTCAGACATCAGTTCAGTGACCTAGAGGGGTAATTCTGTCTTGCTGTCAGACATCAGTTCAGTGTAGAGGGGACCTAGAGGGTGTAGAGGGGTAATTCTTGCTGTCAGACATCAGTTCAGTGACCTAGAGGGGTAATTCTTGCTGTCAGACATCAGTTCAGTGACCTAGAGGGGTAATTTGCTGTCAGACATCAGTTCAGTGACCTAGAGGGGTAATTCTTGCTGTCAGACATCAGTTCAGTGACCTAGAGGGGTAATTCTTGCTGTCAGACATCAGTTCAGTGAACTAGAGGGGTAATTCTTGCTGTCAGACATCAGTTCAGTGACCTAGAGGGGTAATTCTTGCTGTCAGACATCAGTTCAGTGACCTAGAGGGGTAATTCTTGCTGTCAGACATCAGTTCAGTGACCTAGAGGGGTAATTCTTGCTGTCAGACATCAGTTCAGTGACCTAGAGGGGTAATTCTTGCTGTCAGACATCAGTTCAGTGAACTAGAGGGGTAATTCTTGCTGTCAGACATCAGTTCAGTGACCTAGAGGGGTAATTCTTGCTGTCAGACATCAGTTCAGTGACCTAGAGGGGTAATTCTTGCTGTCAGACATCAGTTCAGTGACCTAGAGGGGTAATTCTTGCTGTCAGACATCAGTTCAGTGACCTAGAGGGGTAATTCTTGCTGTCAGACATCAGTTCAGTGACCTAGAGGGGTCAGACATCAGTTCAGTGACCTAGAGGGGTAATTCTTGCTGTCAGACATCAGTTCAGTGACCTAGAGGGGTAATTCTTGCTGTCAGACATCAGTTCAGTGACCTAGAGGGGTAATTCTTGCTGTCAGACATCAGTTCAGTGACCTAGAGGGGTAATTCTTGCTGTCAGACATCAGTTCAGTGACCTAGAGGGGTAATTCTTGCTGTCAGACATCAGTTCAGTGACCTAGAGGGGTAATTCTTGCTGTCAGACATCAGTTCAGTGACCTAGAGGGGTAATTCTTGCTGTCAGACATCAGTTCAGTGACCTAGAGGGGTAATTCTTGCTGTCAGACATCAGTTCAGTGACCTAGAGGGGTAATTCTTGCTGTCAGACATCAGTTCAGTGACCTAGAGGGGTAATTCTTGCTGTCAGACATCAGTTCAGTGACCTAGAGGGGTAATTCTTGCTGTCAGACATCAGTTCAGTGACCTAGAGGGGTAATTCTTGCTGTCAGACATCAGTTCAGTGACCTAGAGGGGTAATTCTTGCTGTCAGACATCAGTTCAGTGACCTAGAGGGGTAATTCTTGCTGTCAGACATCAGTTCAGTGACCTAGAGGGGTAATTTGCTGTCAGACATCAGTTCAGTGACCTAGAGGGGTAATTCTTGCTGTCAGACATCAGTTCAGTGACCTAGAGGTAATTCTTGCTGTCAGACATCAGTTCAGTGACCTAGAGGGGTAATTCTTGCTGTCAGACATCAGTTCAGTGACCTAGAGGGGTAATTCTTGCTGTCAGACATCAGTTCAGTGACCTAGAGGGGTAATTCTTGCTGTCAGACATCAGTTCAGTGACCTAGAGGGGTAATTCTTGCTGTCAGACATCAGTTCAGTGACCTAGAGGGGTAATTCTTTGCTGTCAGACATCAGTTCAGTGACCTAGAGGGGTAATTCTTGCTGTCAGACATCAGTTCAGTGACCTAGAGGTAATTCTTGCTGTCAGACATCAGTTCAGTGACCTAGAGGGGTAATTCTTGCTGTCAGACATCAGTTCAGTGACCTAGAGGGGACCTCAGTTCAGTGACCTAGAGGGGTAATTCTTGCTGTCAGACATCAGTTCAGTGACCTAGAGGGGTAATTCTTGCTGTCAGACATCAGTTCAGTGACCTAGAGGGGTAATTCTTGCTGTCAGACATCAGTTCAGTGACCTAGAGGGGTAATTCTTGCTGTCAGACATCAGTTCAGTGACCTAGAGGGGTAATTCTTGCTGTCAGACATCAGTTCAGTGACCTAGAGGGGTAATTCTTGCTGTCAGACATCAGTTCAGTGACCTAGAGGGGTAATTCTTGCTGTCAGACATCAGTTCAGTGACCTAGAGGGGTAATTCTTGCTGTCAGACATCAGTTCAGTGACCTAGAGGGGTAATTCTTGCTGTCAGACATCAGTTCAGTGACCTAGAGGGGTAATTCTTGCTGTCAGACATCAGTTCAGTGACCTAGAGGGGTAATTCTTGCTGTCAGACATCAGTTCAGTGACCTAGAGGGGTAATTCTTGCTGTCAGACATCAGTTCAGTGACCTAGAGGGGTAATTCTTGCTGTCAGACATCAGTTCAGTGACCTAGAGGGGTAATTCTTGCTGTCAGACATCAGTTCAGTGACCTAGAGGGGTAATTCTTGCTGTCAGACATCAGTTCAGTGACCTAGAGGGTAATTCTTGCTGTCAGACATCAGTTCAGTGACCTAGAGGGTAATTCTTGCTGTCAGACATCAGTTCAGTGACCTAGAGGGGTAATTCTTGCTGTCAGACATCAGTTCAGTGACCTAGAGGGGTAATTCTTGCTGTCAGACATCAGTTCAGTGACCTAGAGGGGTAATTCTTGCTGTCAGACATCAGTTCAGTGACCTAGAGGGGTAATTCTTGCTGTCAGACATCAGTTCAGTGACCTAGAGGGGTAATTCTTGCTGTCAGACATCAGTTCAGTGACCTAGAGGGGTAATTCTTGCTGTCAGACATCAGTTCAGTGACCTAGAGGGGTAATTCTTGCTGTCAGACATCAGTTCAGTGACCTAGAGGGGTAATTCTTGCTGTCAGACATCAGTTCAGTGACCTAGAGGGGGGTCAGACATCAGTTCAGTGACCTGCTGTCAGACATCAGTTCAGTGACCTAGAGGGGTAATTCTGCTGTCAGACATCAGTTCAGTGACCTAGAGGGGTAATTCTTGCTGTCAGACATCAGTTCAGTGACCTAGAGGGGTAATTCTTGCTGTCAGACATCAGTTCAGTGACCTAGAGGGTACTAATTCTTGCTGTCAGACATCAGTTCAGTGACCTAGAGGGGTAATTCTTGCTGACATCAGACATCAGTAATTCTTGCTGTCAGACATCAGTTCAGTGACTAGAGGGGTAATTCTTGCTGTCAGACATCAGTTCAGTGAACTAGAGGGGTAATTTTGCTGTCAGACATCAGTTCAGTGACCTAGAGGGGTGTCAGACATCAGTTCAGTGACCTAGAGGGGCTGTCAGACATCAGTTCAGTGACCTAGAGGGGGCTGTCAGACATCAGTTCAGTGACCTAGAGGGGTGCTGTCAGACATCAGTTCAGTGACCTAGAGGGGTAATTCTTGCTGTCAGACATCAGTTCAGTGACCTAGAGGGGTAATTCTTGCTGTCAGACATCAGTTCAGTGACCTAGAGGGGTAATTCTTGCTGTCAGACATCAGTTCAGTGACCTAGAGGGGTAATCAGACATTCAGTGACCTGTAATTTTGTCAGACATCAGTTCAGTGACCTAGAGGGGTAATTCTTGCTGTCAGACATCAGTTCAGTGACCTAGAGGGGTAATTCTTGCTGTCAGACATCAGTTCAGTGACCTAGAGGGGTAATTCTTTCTGTCAGACATCAGTTCAGTGACCTAGAGGGGTAATTTTGCTGTCAGACATCAGTTCAGTGACCTAGAGGGGTAATTCTTGCTGTCAGACATCAGTTCAGTGACCTAGAGGGGTCAGACATCAGTTCAGTGACCTAGAGGGTAATTCTTGCTGTCAGACATCAGTTCAGTGACCTAGAGGGGTAATTCTTGCTGTCAGACATCAGTTCAGTGACCTAGAGGGGTAATTCTTGCTGTCAGACATCAGTTCAGTGACCTAGAGGGTAATTCTTGCTGTCAGACATCAGTTCAGTGACCTAGAGGGGTAATTCTTGCTGTCAGACATCAGTTCAGTGACCTAGAGGGGTAATTCTTGCTGTCAGACATCAGTTCAGTGACCTAGAGGGGTAATTCTTCTGTCAGACATCAGTTCAGTGACCTAGAGGGGTAATTCTTGCTGTCAGACATCAGTTCAGTGACCTAGAGGGGTAATTCTTGCTGTCAGACATCAGTCAGTGACCTAGAGGGGTAATTCTTGCTGTCAGACATCAGTTCAGTGACCTAGAGGGGTAATTCTTGCTGTCAGACATCAGTTCAGTGACCTAGAGGGGTAATTCTTGCTGTCAGACATCAGTTCAGTGACCTAGAGGGGTAATTCTTGCTGTCAGACATCAGTTCAGTGACCTAGAGGGTAATTCTTGTCAGACATCAGTTCAGTGACCTAGAGGGGTAATTCTTGCTGTCAGACATCAGTTCAGTGACCTAGAGGGGTAATTCTTGCTGTCAGACATCAGTTCAGTGACCTAGAGGGGTAATTCTTGCTGTCAGACATCAGTTCAGTGACCTAGAGGGGTAATTCTGCTGTCAGACATCAGTTCAGTGACCTAGAGGGGTAATTCTTGCTGTCAGACATCAGTTCAGTGACCTAGAGGGGTAATTCTTGCTGTCAGACATCAGTTCAGTGACCTAGAGGGGTAATTCTTGCTGTCAGACATCAGTTCAGTGACCTAGAGGGGTAATTCTTGCTGTCAGACATCAGTTCAGTGACCTAGAGGGGTAATTCTTGCTGTCAGACATCAGTTCAGTGACCTAGAGGGTAATTCTTGCTGTCAGACATCAGTTCAGTGACCTAGAGGGGTAATTCTTGCTGTCAGACATCAGTTCAGTGACCTAGAGGGGTAATTCTTGCTGTCAGACATCAGTTCAGTGACCTAGAGGGGTAATTCTTGCTGTCAGACATCAGTTCAGTGACCTAGAGGGGTAATTCTTGCTGTCAGACATCAGTTCAGTGACCTAGAGGGGTAATTCTTGCTGTCAGACATCAGTTCAGTGACCTAGAGGGGTAATTCTTGCTGTCAGACATCAGTTCAGTGACCTAGAGGGGTAATTCTTGCTGTCAGACATCAGTTCAGTGACCTAGAGGGTAAGTTCAGTCAGACATCAGTTCAGTGACCTAGAGGGGTAATTCTTGCTGTCAGACATCAGTTCAGTGACCTAGAGGGGTAATTCTTGCTGTCAGACATCAGTTCAGTGACCTAGAGGGGTAATTCTTGCTGTCAGACATCAGTTCAGTGACCTAGAGGGGTAATTCTTCAGACATCTGTCTAGAGGGGATTCTTGCTGTCAGACATCAGTTCAGTGACCTAGAGGGGTAATTCTTGCTGTCAGACATCAGTTCAGTGACCTAGAGGGGTAATTCTTGCTGTCAGACATCAGTTCAGTGACCTAGAGGGGTAATTCTTGCTGTCAGACATCAGTTCAGTGACCTAGAGGGGGTAATTCTTGCTGTCAGACATCAGTTCAGTGACCTCGAGGGGTAATTCTTGCTGTCAGACATCAGTTCAGTGACCTAGAGGGTAATTCTTGCTGTCAGACATCAGTTCAGACATCAGTTCCAGTGCTGTCAGACATCAGTTCAGTGACCTAGAGGGGGTAATTCTTGCTGTCAGACATCAGTTCAGTGACCTAGAGGGTAATTCTTGCTGTCAGACATCAGTTCAGTGACCTAGAGGGGTAATTCTTGCTGTCAGACATCAGTTCAGTGACCTAGAGGGGTAATTCTTGCTGTCAGACATCAGTTCAGTGACCTAGAGGGGTAATTCTTGCTGTCAGACATCAGTTCAGTGACCTAGAGGGGTAATTCTTGCTGTCAGACATCAGTTCAGTGACCTAGAGGGGTAATTCTTGCTGTCAGACATCAGTTCAGTGACCTAGAGGGGTAATTCTTGCTGTCAGACATCAGTTCAGTGACCTAGAGGGGTAATTCTTGCTGTCAGACATCAGTTCAGTGACCTAGAGGGGTAATTCTTGCTGTCAGACATCAGTTCAGTGACCTAGAGGGGGGTAATTCTTGCTGACATCAGTTCAGTGACCTAGAGGGGTAATTCTTGCTGTCAGACATCAGTTCAGTGACCTAGAGGGGTAATTCTTGCTGTCAGACATCAGTTCAGTGACCTAGAGGGGTAATTCTTGCTGTCAGACATCAGTTCAGTGACCTAGAGGGGTAATTCTTGCTGTCAGACATCAGTTCAGTGACCTAGACATCAGTTCAGTGACCTAGAGGTAATTCTTGCTGTCAGACAATCAGTGACCTAGAGGGGTAATTCTGCTGTCAGACATCAGTTCAGTGACCTAGAGGGGTAATTCTTGCTGTCAGACATCAGTTCAGTGACCTAGAGGGTAATTCTTGCTGTCAGACATCAGTTCAGTGAACTAGAGGGGTAATTTTGCTGTCAGACATCAGTTCAGTGACCTAGAGGGGTAATTCTTGCTGTCAGACATCAGTTCAGTGACCTAGAGGGGTAATTCTTGCTGTCAGACATCAGTTCAGTGACCTAGAGGGGTAATTCTTGCTGTCAGACATCAGTTCAGTGACCTAGAGGGGTAATTCTTGCTGTCAGACATCAGTTCAGTGACCTAGAGGGTAATTCTTGCTGTCAGACATCAGTTCAGTGACCTAGAGGGGTAATTCTTGCTGTCAGACATCAGTTCAGTGACCTAGAGGGGTAATTCTTGCTGTCAGACATCAGTTCAGTGACCTAGAGGGGTAATTCTTGCTGTCAGACATCAGTTCAGTGACCTAGAGGGGTAATTCTTGCTGTCAGACATCAGTTCAGTGACCTAGAGGGGTAATTCTTGCTGTCAGACATCAGTTCAGTGACCTAGAGGGGTAATTCTTGCTGTCAGACATCAGTTCAGTGATAGAGGGGTAATTTGCTGTCAGACATCAGTTCAGTGACCTAGGGGGGGTAATGACCTAGAGGGGTAATTCAGTTCAGTGACCTTGCTGCTGTCAGACATCAGTTCAGTGACCTAGAGGGGTAATTCTTGCTGTCAGACATCAGTTCAGTGACCTAGAGGGGTAATTCTTGCTGTCAGACATCAGTTCAGTGACCTAGAGGGGTAATTCTTGCTGTCAGACATCAGTTCAGTGACCTTGCTGTCAGACATCAGTTCAGTGACCTAGAGGGGTAATTCTTGCTGTCAGACATCAGTTCAGTGACCTAGAGGGGATTCTTGCTGTCAGACATCAGTTCAGTGAACTAGAGGGGTAATTCTTGCTGTCAGACATCAGTTCAGTGACCTAGAGGGGTAATTCTTGCTGTCAGACATCAGTTCAGTGACCTAGAGGGGTAATTCTTGCTGTCAGACATCAGTTCAGTGACCTAGAGGGGTAATTCTTGCTGTCAGACATCAGTTCAGTGAACTAGAGGGGTAATTCTTGCTGTCAGACATCAGTTCAGTGACCTAGAGGGGTAATTCTTGCTGTCAGACATCAGTTCAGTGACCTAGAGACATCAGGACCTAGATTCTTGCTGTCAGACATCAGTTCAGTGACCTAGAGGGGTAATTCTTGCTGTCAGACATCAGTTCAGTGACCTAGAGGGGTAATTCTTGCTGTCAGACATCAGTTCAGTGACCTAGAGGGGTAATTCTTGCTGTCAGACATCAGTTCAGTGACCTAGAGGGGTAATTCTTGCTGTCAGACATCAGTTCAGTGACCTAGAGGGGTAATTCTTGCTGTCAGACATCAGTTCAGTGACCTAGAGGGGTAATTCTTGCTGTCAGACATCAGTTCAGTGACCTAGAGGGGTAATTCTTGCTGTCAGACATCAGTTCAGTGACCTAGAGGGGTAATTCTTGCTGTCAGACATCAGTTCAGTGACCTAGAGGGTAATTCTTGCTGTCAGACATCAGTTCAGTGACCTAGAGGGTAATTCTTGCTGTCAGACATCAGTTCAGTGACCTAGAGGGGTAATTCTTGCTGTCAGACATCAGTTCAGTGACCTAGAGGGGTAATTCTTGCTGTCAGACATCAGTTCAGTGACCTAGAGGGGTAATTCTTGCTGTCAGACATCAGTTCAGTGACCTAGAGGTAATTCTTGCTGTCAGACATCAGTCAGTGACCTAGAGGTAATTCAGACATCAGTTCAGTGCTGTCAGACATCAGTTCAGTGACCTAGAGGGGTAATTCTTGCTGTCAGACATCAGACATCAGTTCAGTGACCTAGAGGGGTAATTCTTGCTGTCAGACATCAGTTCAGTGACCTAGAGGGGTAATTCTTGCTGTCAGACATCAGTTCAGTGACCTAGAGGGGTAATTCTTGCTGTCAGACATCAGTTCAGTGACCTAGAGGGGTAATTCTTGCTGTCAGACATCAGTTCAGTGACCTAGAGGGGTAATTCTTGCTGTCAGACATCAGTTCAGTGAACTAGAGGGTAATTCTTGCTGTCAGACATCAGTTCAGTGACCTAGAGGGGTAATTCTTGCTGTCAGACATCAGTTCAGTGACCTAGGGGATTCTTGCTGGGTAATTCTTGCTGTCAGACATCAGTTCAGTGACCTCGAGGGGTAATTCTTGCTGTCAGACATCAGTTCAGTGAACTAGAGGGGTAATTCTTGCTGTCAGACATCAGTTCAGTGACCTAGAGGGGTAATTCTTGCTGTCAGACATCAGTTCAGTGACCTAGAGGGGTAATTCTTGCTGTCAGACATCAGTTCAGTGACCTAGAGGGGTAATTCTTGCTGTCAGACATCAGTTCAGTGACCTAGAGGGGTAATTCTTGCTGTCAGACATCAGTTCAGTGACCTAGAGGGGTAATTCTTGCTGTCAGACATCAGTTCAGTGACCTAGAGGGGTAATTCTTGCTGTCAGACATCAGTTCAGTGACCTAGAGGGGTAATTCTTGCTGTCAGACATCAGTTCAGTGACCTAGAGGGGTAATTCTTGCTGTGACATCAGTTCAGTGACCTAGAGGGGTAATTCTTGCTGTCAGACATCAGTTCAGTGACCTAGAGGGGTAATTCTTGCTGTCAGACATCAGTTCAGTGACCTAGAGGGGTAATTCTTGCTGTCAGACATCAGTTCAGTGACCTAGAGGGGTAATTCTTGCTGTCAGACATCAGTTCAGTGACCTAGAGGGGTAATTCTTGCTGTCAGACATCAGTTCAGTGACCTAGAGGGGTAATTCTTGCTGTCAGACATCAGTTCAGTGACCTAGAGGGGTAATTCTTGCTGTCAGACATCAGTTCAGTGACCTAGAGGGGTAATTCTTGCTGTCAGACATCAGTTCAGTGACCTAGAGGGGTAATTCTTGCTGTCAGACATCAGTTCAGTGACCTAGAGGGGTAATTCTTGCTGTCAGACATCAGTTCAGTGACCTAGAGGGGTAATTCTTGCTGTCAGACATCAGTTCAGTGACCTAGAGGGGTAATTCTTGCTGTCAGACATCAGTTCAGTGACCTAGAGGGGTAATTCTTGCTGTCAGACATCAGTTCAGTGACCTAGAGGGGTAATTCTTGCTGTCAGACATCAGTTCAGTGACCTAGAGGGGTAATTCTTGCTGTCAGACATCAGTTCAGTGACCTAGAGGGGTAATTCTTGCTGTCAGACATCAGTTCAGTGTGACCTAGACATCAGTTCAGTGTAATTCTTGCTGTCAGACATCAGTTCAGTGACCTAGAGGGGTAATTCTTGCTGTCAGACATCAGTTCAGTGACCTAGAGGGGTATTCTTGCTGTCAGACATCAGTTCAGTGACCTAGAGGGGTAATTCTTGCTGTCAGACATCAGTTCAGTGACCTAGAGGGGTAATTCTTGCTGTCAGACATCAGTTCAGTGACCTAGAGGGGTAATTCTTGCTGTCAGACATCAGTTCAGTGACCTAGAGGGGTAATTCTTGCTGTCAGACATCAGTTCAGTGACCTAGAGGGGTAATTCTTGCTGTCAGACATCAGTTCAGTGACCTAGAGGGTAATTCTTGCTGTCAGACATCAGTTCAGTGACCTAGAGGGGTAATTCTTGCTGTCAGACATCAGTTCAGTGACCTAGAGGGGTAATTCTTGCTGTCAGACATCAGTTCAGTGACCTAGAGGGGTAATTCTTGCTGTCAGACATCAGTTCAGTGACCTAGAGGGGTAATTCTTGCTGTCAGACATCAGTTCAGTGACCTAGAGGGGTAATTCTTGCTGTCAGACATCAGTTCAGTGACCTAGAGGGGTAATTCTTGCTGTCAGACATCAGTTCAGTGACCTAGAGGGTAATTCTTGCTGTCAGACATCAGTTCAGTGACCTAGAGGGGTAATTCTTGCTGTCAGACATCAGTTCAGTGACCTAGAGGGGTAATTCTTGCTGTCAGACATCAGTTCAGTGACCTAGAGGGGTAATTCTTGCTGTCAGACATCAGTTCAGTGACCTAGAGGGGTAATTCTTGCTGTCAGACATCAGTTCAGTGACCTAGAGGGGTAATTCTGCTGTCAGACATCAGTTCAGTGACCTAGAGGGGTAATTCTTGCTGTCAGACATCAGTTCAGTGACCTAGAGGGGTAATTCTTGCTGTCAGACATCAGTTCAGTGACCTAGAGGGGTAATTCTTGCTGTCAGACATCAGTTCAGTGAACTAGAGGGGTAATTCTTGCTGTCAGACATCAGTTCAGTGACCTAGAGGGGTAATTCTTGCTCAGTGACATCAGACCAGAGGGGTAATTCTGCTGTCAGACATCAGTTCAGTGACCTAGAGGGGTAATTCTTGCTGTCAGACATCAGTTCAGTGACCTAGAGGGGTAATTCTTGCTGTCAGACATCAGTTCAGTGACCTAGAGGGGTAAATTATTGGGTCAGACATCAGTTCAGTGACCTAGAGGGGTAATTTTGTCAGACATCAGTTCAGTGACCTAGAGGGGTAATTCTTGCTGTCAGACATCAGTTCAGTGACCTAGAGGGGTAATTCTTGCTGTCAGACATCAGTTCAGTGACCTAGAGGGGTAATTCTTGCTGTCAGACATCAGTTCAGTGACCTAGAGGGTAATTCTTGCTGTCAGACATCAGTTCAGTGACCTAGAGGGGTAATTCTTGCTGTCAGACATCAGTTCAGTGACCTCGAGGGGTTGCTGTCAGACATCAGTTCAGTGACCTAGAGGGGGTCAGACATCAGTTCAGTGATAGAGGGGTCTTGCTGTCAGACATCAGTTCAGAGGTACTCCTGCCGTCAGACATCAGTCCAGTGACCTAGAGGGGTAATTCTTGCTGTCAGACATCAGTTCAGTGACCTAGAGGGGTCAGACATCAGTTCAGTGACCTAGAGGGGCTGTCAGACATCAGTTCAGTGAACTAGAGGGGTAATTCCTGCTGTCAGACATCAGTTCAGTGACCTAGAGGGGTAATTCTTGCTGTCAGACATCAGTTCAGTGACCTAGAGGGGTAATTCTTGCTGTCAGACATCAGTTCAGTGACCTAGAGGGGTAATTTGCTGTCAGACATCAGTTCAGTGACCTAGAGGGGTAATTCTTGCTGTCAGACATCAGTTCAGTGACCTAGAGGGGTAATTCTTGCTGTCAGACATCAGTTCAGTGACCTAGAGGGGTAATTCTTGCTGTCAGACATCAGTTCAGTGACCTAGAGGGGTAATTCTTGCTGTCAGACATCAGTTCAGTGACCTAGAGGGGTAATTCTTGCTGTCAGACATCAGTTCAGTGACCTAGAGGGGTAATTCTTGCTGTCAGACATCAGTTCAGTGACCTAGAGGGGTAATTCTTGCTGTCAGACATCAGTTCAGTGACCTAGAGGGGTAATTTGCTGTCAGACATCAGTTCAGTGACCTAGAGGGGTAATTCTTGCTGTCAGACATCAGTTCAGTGACCTCAGAGTCAGTGAACTAGGGTAATTCTTGCTGTCAGACATCAGTTCAGTGACCTAGAGGGGTAATTCTTGCTGTCAGACATCAGTTCAGTGACCTAGAGGGTAATTCTTGCTGTCAGACACCTAGAGGGGTAATTCTTCAGACTGTCAGTAATCTTGCTGTCAGACATCAGTTCAGTGACCTAGAGGGTAATTGCTGTCAGACATCAGTTCAGTGACCTAGAGGGGTAATCTTGCTGTCAGACATCAGTTCAGTGACCTAGAGGGGTAATTCTTGCTGTCAGACATCAGTTCAGTGACCTAGAGGGGTAATTCTTGCTGTCAGACATCAGTTCAGTGACCTAGAGGGGTAATTCTTGCTGTCAGACATCAGTTCAGTGACCTCGAGGGGTAATTCTTGCTGTCAGACATCAGTTCAGTGACCTAGAGGGGTAATTTGCTTCAGACATCAGTTCAGTGACCTAGAGGGTAATTCTTCTGTCAGACATCAGTTCAGTGACCTAGAGGGGTAATTCTTGCTGTCAGACATCAGTTCAGTGACCTCGAGGGGTAATTTCTTGCTGTCAGACATCAGTTCAGTGAACTAGAGGGTAATTCTGCTGTCAGACATCAGTTCAGTGACCTAGAGGGGTAATTCTTGCTGTCAGACATCAGTTCAGTGACCTAGAGGGGTAATTTTGCTGTCAGACATCAGTTCAGTGACCTAGAGGTAATTCTTGCTGTCAGACATCAGTTCAGTGAACTAGAGGGGTAATTCTTGCTGTCAGACATCAGTTCAGTGACCTAGAGGGGTAATTCTTGCTGTCAGACATCAGTTCAGTGAACTAGAGGGGTAATTCTTGCTGTCAGACATCAGTTCAGTGACCTAGAGGGGTAATTCTGTCAGACATCATTCAGAGGGGTAATTATTGCTGTCAGACATCAGTTCAGTGACCTAGAGGGGTAATTCTTGCTGTCAGACATCAGTTCAGTGACCTAGAGGGGTAATTCTTGCTGTCAGACATCAGTTCAGTGACCTAGAGGGGTAATTCTTGCTGTCAGACATCAGTTCAGTGAACTAGAGGGGTAATTCTTGCTGTCAGACATCAGTTCAGTGACCTAGAGTAATCTTGCTGTCAGACATCAGTTCAGTGACCTAGAGGGGTAATTTTGCTGTCAGACATCAGTTCAGTGACCTAGAGGGGTAATTCTTGCTGTCAGACATCAGTTCAGTGACCTAGAGGGGGTAATTCTTGCTGTCAGACATCAGTTCAGTGACCTAGAGGGGTAATTCTTGCTGTCAGACATCAGTTCAGTGACCTAGGATTCTTGCTGGACATCAGTTCAGTGACCTTCTTGCTGTCAGACATCAGTTCAGTGACTAGGGGTAATTCTTGCTGTCAGACATCAGTTCAGTGACCTAGAGGGGGGGACATCAAGTTCTTGCTGTCAGACATCAGTTCAGTGACCTAGAGGGGTGCAGACATTCTTGGTCAGACATCAGTTCAGTGACCTAGAGGGGTAATTCTTGCTGTCAGACATCAGTTCAGTGACCTAGAGGGGTAATTCTTGCTGTCAGACATCAGTTCAGTGACCTAGAGGGGTAATTCTTGCTGTCAGACATCAGTTCAGTGACCTAGAGGGGTAATTCTTGCTGTCAGACATCAGTTCAGTGACCTAGAGGGGTAATTCTTGCTGTCAGACATCAGTTCAGTGACCTAGAGGGGTAATTCTTGCTGTCAGACATCAGTTCAGTGACCTAGAGGGTCAGACATCAGTTCATGACCAGAGGGGGTCTTGCTGTCAGACATCAGTTCAGTGACCTAGAGGGGTAATTCTTGCTGTCAGACATCAGTTCAGTGACCTAGAGGAGTAATTCTTGCTGTCAGACATCAGTTCAGTGACCCTAGAGGGGTAATTCTTGCTGTCAGACATCAGTTCAGTGACCTAGAGGGTAATTCTTGCTGTCAGACATCAGTTCAGTGACCTAGAGGGGTAATTTCTTGCTGTCAGACATCAGTTCAGTGACCTAGAGGGGTAATTCTTGCTGTCAGACATCAGTTCAGTGACCTAGAGGGGTAATTATTGCTGTCAGACATCAGTTCAGTGACCTAGAGGGTAATTCTTGCTGTCAGACATCAGTTCAGTGACCTAGAGGGGTAATTATTGCTGTCAGACATCAGTTCAGTGACCTAGAGGGGGTAATTCTTGCTGTCAGACATCAGTTCAGTGACCTAGAGGGGTAATTCTTGCTGTCAGACATCAGTTCAGTGACCTAGAGGGGTAATTCTTGCTGTCAGACATCAGTTTGACCAGTGACATCAGTTCAGTGACCTAGAGGGTAATTCTTGCTGTCAGACATCAGTTCAGTGACCTAGAGGGGTAATTCTTGCTGTCAGACATCAGTTCAGTGACCTAGAGGGGTAATTCTGCTGTCAGACATCAGTCTTAGAGGCTGTCAGACATCAGTTCAGTGACCTAGAGGGGTAATTCTTGCTGTCAGACATCAGTTCAGTGACCTAGAGGGGTAATTCTTGCTGTCAGACATCAGTTCAGTGACCTAGAGGGGTAATTCTTGCTGTCAGACATCAGTTCAGTGACCTAGAGGGGGTAATTCTTGCTGTCAGACATCAGTTCAGTGACCTAGAGGGGTAATTCTTGCTGTCAGACATCAGTTCAGTGACCTAGAGGGTATTCTTGCTGTCAGACATCAGTTCAGTGACCTAGAGGGGTAATTCTTGCTGTCAGACATCAGTTCAGTGACCTAGAGGGGTAATTCTTGCTGTCAGACATCAGTTCAGTGACCTAGAGGGGTAATTCTTGCTGTCAGACATCAGTTCAGTGACCTAGAGGGGTAATTCTTGCTGTCAGACATCAGTTCAGTGACCTAGAGGGGTAATTCTTGCTGTCAGACATCAGTTCAGTGACCTAGAGGGGCAATTCTTGCTGTCAGACATCAGCGTCAGTGACCTAGAGGGGTAATTCTTGCTGTCAGACATCAGTTCAGTGACCTCGACCGTAAGGCAATTCTGCTGTCAGACATCAGTTCAGTGAACTAGAGGGGTAATTCTTGCTGTCAGACATCAGTTCCAGTGACCTAGAGGGGGAGTCAGACATCAGTTCAGTGACCTAGAGGGGTCTCCTGCTGTCAGACATCAGTTCAGTGACCTAGAGGGGGGTCAGACATCAGTTCAGTGAACTTGCTGTCAGACATCAGTTCAGTGACCTAGAGGGGTAATTCTTGCTGTCAGACATCAGTTCAGTGACCTAGAGGGGTAATTCTTGCTGTCAGACATCAGTTCAGTGACCTAGAGGGGTAATTCTTGCTGTCAGACATCAGTTCAGTGACCTAGAGGGGTAATTCTTGCTGTCAGACATCAGTTCAGTGACCTAGAGGGGTAATTCTTTCTGTCAGACATCAGTTCAGTGACCTAGAGGGGTAATTCTTGCTGTCAGACATCAGTTCAGTGACCTAGAGGGGTAATTCTTGCTGGCAGACATCAGTTCAGTGACCTAGAGGGTAATTCTTGCTGCTCAGACATCAGTTCAGTGACCTAGAGGGGTAATTCTTGCTGTCAGACATCAGTTCAGTGACCTCGAGGGGTAATTCTTGCTGTCAGACATCAGTTCAGTGACCTCGAGGGGTAATTCTTGCTGTCAGACATCAGTTCAGTGACCTAGAGGGGTCAGACAATTCTTGCTGTCAGACATCAGTTCAGTGACCTAGGGATTCTTTGAGGGTAATTCTTGCTAGAGGTGTCAGACATCAGTTCAGTGACCTAGAGGGGTAATTCTTGCTGTCAGACATCAGTTCAGTGAACTAGAGGGGTAATTCTTGCTGTCAGACATCAGTTCAGTGACCTGGGGTAATTCTTGCTGTCAGACATCAGTTCCAGTGACCTAGAGGTGTAATTCTTGCTGTCAGACATCAGTTCCAGTGACCTAGAGGGGTAATTCTTGCTGTCAGACATCAGTTCAGTGACCTAGAGGGGGTAATTCCCGTCAGACATCAGTTCCAGTGAACTAGAGGGGTAATTCTTGCTGTCAGACATCAGTTCAGTGAACTAGAGGGGTAATTCTTGCTGTCAGACATCAGTTCAGAACTGACCTAGAGTGGGGTAATTCTTGCTGTCAGACATCAGTTCAGTGACCTAGAGGGTAATTCTTGCTGTCAGACATCAGTTCAGTGACCTAGAGGGTAATTCTTGCTGTCAGACATCAGTTCAGTGACCTAGAGGGTAATTCTTGCTGTCAGACATCAGTTCAAGTGACCTAGAGGGTAATTATTGCTGTCAGACATCAGTTCAATGACCTAGAGGGTAATTCTTGCTGTCAGACATCAGTTCAGTGACCTAGAGGGGTAATTCTTGCTGTGACATCAGTTCCCAGTGACCTAGAGAATTAATTCTTGCTGTCAGACATCAGTTCCAGTGACCTAGAGGAGTATTTCTTGCTGGTAGTTCCAGTGACCTAGAGGAGTAGTGCTGTCAGACATCAGTTCAGTGACCTAGAGGGGTAATTCTTGCTGTCAGACATCAGTTCAGTGACCTAGAGGGGTAATTCTTGCTGTCAGACATCAGTTCAGTGACCTAGAGGGGTAATTCTTGCTGTCAGACATCAGTTCAGAGCAATACACCGAACTAAATACAAT